>NC_072386.2:107981699-108283146 GCF_028885625.2 Pongo pygmaeus
AAGAGGAGAAAGAGAAGGCTTCTTAGAGATGACACCCCTTAGAGCAGATGCTAGAGCTAAGTCTAGGAGCTGGCCAGGTGAATGAGGAATACAAAAACAATCTAAACAGAGAGAAGAGAATGAGCATGTTACCCTCAGACATTTGCAAGTCATTAATGAGGCTAGAGCCTCGAGGGAGGAAAGGAACATCGGAGGATGAGGCTGAAGAACTTCTCACAGGGCTTCACTTCACAAAGGTTTTCTAGGTACAGGCCAGGATGTCAATACACTTGCTGAAGTTCAGATTCCCAGGCCTCTCCCCAGGAGCCTCAGCAGGTCTGGCCTTGAGAGCCTGAGGTCTACAGTGATTCTGATGAGAGCTAACTTGAGGAAAGCCTGGGTTAAATAATCTGGGAACTCTTCCACCTACAAATCCTGGGAGCCAAACAAGTTGCTGCTGGCTGTAAAAGTCTTGAAAGGAGTAATTCAGATAATCAGAGGAAAGGAAGCATTGAATAAGTGTGCAGCCTCCCATGGGGACCCTCTAGAATGGAGCTCTGTCCATTTGGAGGACAATAGGGAATCCAGAATGTTTGTCAAAGGACCAGTCCTGCTCCTGAATAGTCACCCTGTCTGGCACCTGGCTCTCATTTGGTGCTATCTCCCAGCTCTGTGCAAGTAGACCAGACGTCTTCCTGTGCCTTCCCCCGATGCCCCACCCCCTTCCCTCCTCCACCCACAGCCACCACTGAAATGATTCCCCCAAATGCAGCTATTACTGTGACTGGAAATCTCTTTACTGCTGATTCTGCTAATGGAAATGTTCCTTCCCTTTTCGGCTGCTTGCAAAGCCACTCGTGACTTCCCTAGGTGCATGAGAGCAAGGCTTTGTCAGCCAGCCACCACCAGAAGGGAGAGGATTCTGCCCCGCCTGCTCCCACAACACCCACCTGCCTTAGACTCAGTCTCTAAGAGCTCTTCTGTCCCAACTGTCCTCAAACAACCCCGGAATTCCCTGCTTCCCCCAGCTTCCCCCAGCTCCAAGAGAATGAGCAGACATCAATGGTCAATTTCATCCTTTTTTGCCTTGCTAGGGAGGAGGGGAGGTGGAGAGAGGAGGCATAAGAGGAACACGAGAGAGTGGAAAGAGGGGGAGGGGAAAGGAAATTTACATTCATTATTGATTCATACCTCCACCTCCTTCCAAAAAAAGGATTCCAGGTGGCGAAGAGGCACAGAGCCCAAGCTGTGTGCCAGACGCTGCACTAGGTGCTTTGCACACACTATCTCCATAAGGATCACACAGCTTAGTGTAGGTAAAAAGTTAGCACAGTGCCCAGTGCTGACTAAAATGTGGTTATGGAGGGCTCTCCAAAACTAAGTGACTATTATGTTTTCTTCATGTTATTGATGGGTAAGCAGAGGCTCAGAGAAGTGGCATACACAAATCTAAAGCTAGGAATTAGCACATCTGGGATTTGATCCCAGGGCTTTTGGTCCTCAGACCTAGCAAAAGTCCCACTCTAGCACACTGCCACCATCAGAGGACCTGAGCTAGAGACATGGTTGTGCTGTGGATTAGCTGCAGGACCTTAGAAAATGTACTTGTCTTCACTACATAGATGAAGGAGTTGGGTTGGATCTCAAAGGCATCATTTTACCTCATTCCAATAATCTAGAAGGATACACTATATATTTGGATTTTTACAGCATTATAATATATTACGTGTGCGTGTGTATGTATGTATAATATAGATCCCAAAATCAAGGAGGAAACACAAAAACTGCACAATGATGCTAAGGAGTACTAAGGGGAAAAATTTGACAAGGTTGATCAGGAGTGAGAAGCAAGTTCACCTACCCAGATAGCGGCTACATCTCAGACACCAGACACCCTGATCATTTCCCAAAAAAGGACGTAGAGCTTATACAAATTTCTCAGAGGACAAGATCACTGATCCCCTAGTAAACACTTGGCAGAGCATGAGGTGACAACTCTCTAAGAGTTGGGAGGAAAGAAGAAAAGGGAAAAAAAAAGAAGGAAAGGGGTTGAGGAAGAAAGGAGGGAAGGTGGAAAGAATAGAGGGAGGGAAGGAGAGAGGAAACCAAGAAGGCACAGAAACATAGGAGTTTGCTTGTCAAGTGGGTCCAGGAATAACAAGTGGCCCCTGGAGAATATGAGACAAGGCCTGATGCTGTCTCGGCAAAGCAGCAAGGAGCAAACAAAGGGGCCTGGGGAGCTGCTGAGTCAGTTTCTGGCAGCACAGAACAAGGTGCTCAGTCCCTTGGGCCTGTGAGGCTATCACACCAGAAGTTCCTATATAAGAAACGCCTGAAACTTCTTGGTAATGAGAAGAGGATGACATAAGAAGTAAAAAAGTCTAGAGATGAAAAGTTGAGAGCATCTCTTGTTCTATGCAGCATGCAAGGCAGACAGAACATAGACTATGGAACCAGGCAGACCTGGGTTTGGACTGAGCTTAGCTGTATAATAGCTGTGTGATCTTGGGTAGGTTCCTCCACTCCTCTGAGCCTCAGAACTCACCCTATAACATGGGATGAGCTACATCTGTCCTTCAGCACTGTAGAAAGAATAGGTAACAAATGTACCATCATGGCACCTGGGACATAGCACATGTTACATAAAATGGTCATGGTTTTCATAGCCTGTCCTATGTAGGATGATAAAGTCCAGTTACATTACAACTCTGGAATTCCAACTTCTCCTGTCCCTGGTTTCCCAGCTGCCCTTCCCTAAGACGGAAGGAAAACACATAGGGGTCAGTAGATCTGGGATCTGGCATCTGCTTTACCACAGGCTTGGTGACCTTGATTTCCCCATCTTTATACAGAAGTGTTTCAATTAGATAATGTCCTAAATTTTTCCATTTCTGATATTTGATAATCCTGGAACCATGGTGTGTCATTTCCCTGAAACTTGTACTGTCTCTTTGTTTGCTACAATGCAAAGGTTCTAATCATTTACCCGGTTTCCAAGCTGCTCAAGACAGAGTATTCTCCAAACACAATGATCTTTCCTCTAATCACATTGTTCTCATTAGCCATCATGCAATCACCCCAAAATAATCAGGAGATAGGAGAAGGTAACAGCAATGGCTATGGGTGCTTAAAAGAGGGAAGGCTCTGTGGGATGGATGGCGTTTAGGCTCACCCTTGACAGGGGAGTGCAATTTCAGCTCATCTCAAGTTTTGTCTACCGTGGATTCTGGGATGACACTTAGCAAACACAGAGTTCTAGTTCTCTAAGATCTCCTGCACACCTACAATGTGCCAACTAAAGGGTGAGTCACCACAGCCCCAGAGATGAAGGAGGTACGTTAGCTGCTCACAGGGTACATAGGCAAACAGTGTGAGACAGATGAGCAAGCACACAGCGTAAATTCTGGTCTCACTCTGCTCCAAGCCACCATTACTTTTCATCAGTAGAGACTCCTTCAGGCTTTCCTGCACCCATCGTTGGTCCTGTATGGAGTAGCGTAGGGAATTCTTTTGAAACATAAGTCAGACCTTGGCACTGTTTTGCTTAAAATTCTGCAGAGCTCTTGATTTCACTCAGAGTCAAAGCCCAAATCCTGACAGTAGTCTGTACAGCCCTACATGACTGTTCTTTTCTTCTCTGATGTTCTGTCCTGCCACCCCCTCTCCTCTACCACCACTTGTTCTCTGTATTCCAGCCACACCGACTTTCATGCTGTTCCTTGAAAGGTCCAGGTGTGCTCCTAAGCTAGATAATCAGCTAGGATTATCTAGCTAGGAGCTGTTCTCCACCTGGAATGTGCTTTTCCTAGATGCTGCTTGGCTAACTTCTTCCCCTTCTTTTAGTCTTTGTTCCAATCTCACATTCTCAATAAGCTCTTCTCATTCTATCCTATTTAATATTAAAACCCATCTCCTTATCTCAGAACTCTCGATTCTCTTTTCCCTTAGTTTTTTCCTTTTCCATAGAATTTTTCATCTTCTCACATACTACATAATTTATTTACTTATTATGTCTGTTGTCATTGTTCCCTAACACACACACACACACAAACACAGAGGGATAAAAGCTCTCTGAATGCAGAGATCTTTGTCTTTTGTTCTCTGATGTATCCTAGGCACATAGAACAGTGCCTCTCACATCACTGGTGCTCAGTGATTCAAAGGGCCTGGCTATGATTATAGCAGTCTTTATTGATAGTGGGCACCAAAGCTCAGAGTGTTCAACTCTGGTGCGGAGGGGTCAGAAAAGGCTTCAAAAATAAGTTGACACCTGAATTCAGTCTTGAAAAGCAAGAAGGAATTTCCCCAGGGGGTGGTGAGGTAGAGGTGCCGAATAAGAAGGAAGGGTTCTTAGTAAAGAACAATCTGGCAGAGTGTGATCAGGAACCTTGTACTACTACAATAGGGAGGGGGAAATTCATCATCTTCAGAACAATGGGGAAGCAGTGAAGTGCTTTACAAGACGATGGCCATTATCAGATTTGGGCTTTTAATAAAATCACTTTGTCTGCAAGTACAGAGGATGGATTAGAGGGGATAAGACTAGAGGTAGACAGAACAGTGTGTTGACTGTTGAAATTGAGTAGAGAGAAGTGTTGAGGCCTGAGCTTAACAGTGACTACAGCACTGGGGATGAAGAAGTAGTTTTTCTTCATAGTTTGTAACCTACAACATCCTTGTCAAATTTCAACTCACAGACTTGGATGCTTACATATTCTAGTATGCTAGTAAGAAAGCTACACATATTTCAGTTTTGAATCTTGCATTGTGTAGTCACCACCCACTCCTTTTCCATTCAAAAGGGAGTTCTTTTGGGGGGCTATTGTCCAAAAGAGCTATAGTCAGTAGAGAAAAGCCAGTGAAAGGAGAAAGCAAGTGCTAGAAAATAGAACAACTCTCATTGAGCATTGCTGCCTGCCTCTTTCTGGGGGCAGAAATGCTGTCTGCTCCATTGCAAGGAAGGAAAAAACCAGCTCGCTCTCTCTCACTATAGTTAATCTTTTGTTGCCACTAGCTGGTCAGTATGAGAACTTGGGAGAGTATCAGCTCTGGAAAGGAAGCCTCCACTAATGCTGCTCCACCCCAAGGTTAAACCCGACTCTTTTTTCCTTTCCTGGAAAAGAGCAGATTTCCTCCACCCATCCCCAAAGGCAGCTAGGGTGAGAGGCAGTGAGGCTTCCTTCTGCCCCAGAACAAAACCCATCAGCTCAGGTGCTTAGGATAGATTGGAGCCAATCAGTTGGATACTCAGGCAGGAAAACCAATTCAATTTCCCTGAGGAGATTTTTCCTTGTAAATTTTTTTTTGGCAGGGGGACAGGAAAGAGTGTCCCCCTTTATGATGTTGAACTAACTTGTAGAATCTGTGATACGTTTAAACCCAATGCCTCCTGTGAGAGGCCCAGCAATGTGATAGAAAGAGGCAGTGTGGGCTTCAAGAAAACTGGGCTTAAATTTGGACTGTAGGGTAGGTTTCTTCCCTTGTCTAGGCCTCAGTGTTACCATAAAAAATGGAGGGGTTGAATTCAATTTCCTGTGAGTCTGTGATGCTGGGAGCCCATCAAAGTCGACGGTTGCGGTGACAGTTTTCCAGACTTCATTCAAGAGGTCGCTGTCAGTCTATCCTCCTCTCCCCACATCACACACGTTCACAATGGCCTATGGCAAACAAGGCTTAGTGTATAACAAAGCAAGGAGGTGAGAAGCAGGAGGCCTTGCCAGCCAAAGGCCTAGTCAATCCTCCTGCTGCACCTGCTATAAATTAAAATCACAGAGTAATTTTGCAGACTGAGGGCCCAGTTCAGGGAAATGATCAAGCCATGGGTCACGCCAAAGCTTGCAGAGCTCTGCTGCCTAGGTTGGTATCACTGACCCCCCAAGAAATAGCAAATCTGGTCCACCTTGACCAAATCTAATCCTTGCTAATGGTTGAAATGAACTCTCCCCTCTCTCTTCCCTCTACTGTCTCAGTAACATAGTACTTTCTGAGGGGAGACAACGTATTTCACTCTGCCCTGAGCATTAAATAAATTTCATCAGCTTTGAGATGGAAAGAAGTGGGGGAGGGTATGGAGTAAGGGAAGCGAGTGGAAAAGAGCAGAAGAATTAGATCAGAGGCTGCTAAACACCACCTCGCCCAAGACCCTTGTTTACAATGTCCCAGAAACCTAGACCATCACACCAAGATGGGAACTTGAAGTTTGACTGCTACCAAAATATCTCAATTAGCAGTAAGGGACTTGGTAACCAAATGAAGAAATAACATACATTGTTTTAATCCTATCTTTGTTTCAAGAAATCAAATTTTCTTGCTTCTCCATCCCAGAATCTTTCTCTCACACATAAGAAAAGAACAGTGGAATTGATGCTAATGAACACTCTGTGGTCAGAAACCCATAGAGAAGACACAGCTCATGACTATTTGTAAGCATTTTTTCCTCCCTCCAAAAAAATTACCATCTGCTTTGATTCAGCAAAAGGAGGTAAAAGCAAAATTGAGTAAGCACTCATTGTCCACCTTTAGAACGAAACCAGAAAGCAATAAGGGTATACAACTGTCTGCAAGGATGTGGGTCCATTCTTCAAATGCCTGCCAAACAGAGGTCCAGTCTATGCTTGAATATCTATAAGGTGGATTGTATTACCATTAGGGGTCAGCATACTGGGTTGTTGGACAGCTCCAGGGGACACAGCCTCCTGTAGGGCTCAGCTCTATCCTCTCAGATCTTTCAAGACATTCGTTAGAATCAGACACCCTCCCCTTCTCCAACAGAAAACATACTCTTAATTTGTGTAGACTTTTCTTTAGGGACAGGGTCTCCCCCGCCACACAGGCTGGAGTGCAGTGGTATGGGCACAGCTCACTGAAGCCCCAAACTCCTGGGCATAAGTGATCCTCTTGCTTCAGCCTCCCAAGTAGCCACCACACTCAGCTCATTGTTGACATTTAAAGGAACCTTCTCCAGCCCTCCGTGGCTAAACTCCCTTCTCCCAACAATTTTTCTGGCTAGGTTCTTGGCCCCTCAACTTCTTCAAGGAACATTTGCTGACCTGAACAAGTTGGCATTTCAAACCGTATCTTCCTCCTTCTTCCAGGCCATCAGCTTCTTGCATAAAGCATCTTTTGGGACGGTCCTTTGGGACCCCACCAGCTCTATGCATGCAGGTGTACTTAAACACAGACTAATGAACAGCTTTTCTTTCTTCACATTCCCTCCCCTAAATACCGAGCACACGCCTCTCCTGTCAGGTTGATACGGCAAAGCAAATTACTAACAAATGTTGACAATGAGTGCTTATTCAATGTTATTGCTTTTTCCTGCTTTTGCTGAATCAAAGCAGGTGGTAAACAATCTTGCCTGACCACTATCAAACACAGCAAAAAGGATGGCATTTCCCTACCTGTGGGCATGAAAGCCAAATCCACAAGCAGACCCCAGGGGCTGCCTGGAGTTAAGTGAGGACTGAGTGACATGCAGGTTCACCTTAGAAGCCCTGGGCTGGCAGTTGTTCCTGCTCAAATTCTTTCTTTTCTATCAGTCCTTCCCACCACCCTCATGTTACCAGTAAAGGAAAACAGACAGTACAAAGCAAGAGGAGCTATCAGAGTCATGGAGTAGGTCAGGGCACTTCAAGTTCATAGAATCTTTACACGAAAGGATTATTTTAGAGCTCATCTACCCACTCATATTGCAGCAGAAAGAATTGAAGCTCTGGGGGATAAATGACTTATTCAAGGTCACAGTGAGCCAGAGCTGAGATTTCCAGATCCTAACCAGCATTAAATTTCTAAGCTGCATTTTAGCATTCAACTTTTCCTCATTTTGCCTATTAAATCCTCCAAGGCCTAGTTCAGGTTCTTTCTGGTCCAAAAAGTGTCCCCAATCTTCTCCAAGTCTACAGAGATGCCTTCCTTCCCTGATGCTACAGAATGTGTCATCTCCATCACTCATTGGCACCAATAAATAAAATGCCCTTTGACATCCAAGAGTCATGAAACTTTGAGCTGGAAGGGTCATTGGATGTCATTTAATTCATGTTTCACTTTCAAACTTACATAGGTCAGCTCACCAAGTTAGCTGAAGTTCCTTTGGAGAAAAGCTCTTGTCTAACAATCTTGATGATTGTTATCCCTCTCTACTCAGCACCATAACCTGCATAAACTTCATATTTGGTTCAGAATGCCAGTTTAGCAACCTACAAGAATGGAGGTGTCTGGCAGACCAGGATTCCAGTTCCAGGTCTGCCATTTATTCCCGGCGTGACTTTGGATTAGGTGTTTGACCTCTCTAAAAATACTTCCTCATCTGGCAAATGGGAGTAACAGTAGAGCCCACTCCATATACGTTATGTGAATTAATAATACAAGGCAGGAAGAAAGCTCTTAGCATCACATTAAGGATTCAATAACTATTTGCTATTCTTTGATCACTTTCAGGGAGATTCGCTTTGTCAATGTCATTGATTTATAATCATATTCTAAAGAAGCGTCCCAGGCAAACAAACTTTGGAGATAGTTCACATCTGAAGGAAACTTCCATCTACTTAAGGCAGGCTGAAATTTGATAGGGAGACTAGAAATACAAAAAGGAAAAGATCTGCCAAAAAAAAAAAAAAATGCTTCCAGTCTGGGCATTACCAATAATAGTTGCTCACTGAAACAAAAAAGGCAGAATGGAGGGAGGCAGGGTTAAGTATGAAGGTGACCTTGGTGCGTGCAGATGGGAGATAGTGTGCGCAAAATTATCTTGAGGTCCCCCACTGGAGTTTGAGTAAACTGAGAATTCTCCTTTTTGTTTGTCCCCCTTTAATACCAGGGATTGTTTACCACCACTAATTCTGGTCCCAGGACCCACAGTGACCAGAGGGCTTTGGTGGACACCATCACCCCCTAGTGGTGGCTCCACACTCCCCACTGTTGGCAGAGTTTGGCATTTACCAACTTTGCATGCCCAGCTGTGGCACTGGCCATGTCCGAATCCCCTGAACTGACAAGCTGATAGTGAAAGCTGCCCAACTCGCCAGAGACAAACGGTAGGCAGGATGTTTAAAAGTCTGGGGATGGGATGGGGCTGCCTTGGGACACTAGAAAGAGATGGCCATAAACGACTCATAGTATCAGCCCCAACCCCAACCCCACCCCCACCACCACCCCCACCTCACCCCTCCCCCCCCCACAACCCCCAGCCGGCACCAACTCTCATTTCCGGCCAGCTAGGCCCTCCCAGAGCTCATTGTGCACTCCGTGTTTACACACAAACAGTCGAAGACCAACACAAATAAAAATCCCACGTCTCCCTACACAGCTCCTGCTATACCCAGCCATCTGGTGACTACCTCGCTAGCCAAATCCCCGTTGAGAGCGCCTAAAGCTGCCAGCCCAGGGCGCTAGGGGGAAAAGGAGGAGGCAAGAACCCAATACCCCACATGCATCCAAAGGGCTCAGCGCTGCCAAGGAGGCCAGCCCCGTGCTCTCCAAGGGGCAGAGGGTCCCAAGCTGCCAGGCTCAGGGACTGTGCATCAGAGGAGGGGGAAGTCTCCATGTGCAGGTTGCTGCCAGGAGACTCTCAAGCAACACATGGGTCCTGGGGGAATCAAGACTTCTAATTCCTCACTCAGCTCCTCACTCAGCTTGTCCCAGGCTTACAGGCACCCATCCTGTCTGAAAGCCAAAGTTAAAAATGGCAAAGATTGTCAGTTCCAGGAATCCCGGGGCACCTATATAGATGGCTGGACCAGGTCCTCCATATCCTCGAAGACTTGAAATGCTGTGGTCCTCACTGCCAAGTCAGGCCATACCCAAGGACCGTCTCATCCCTTCACTTGAATGGCCGTTTGGGGGGGCGGGAGGATTTCCACCCCTCATCTCTCAGAGTACCCCGGAGTAGAGAGATCTAAAGGATGAAGGGAGAAGGGCAGGATTGGAAGTGGTAGTGAAGGGATACCTTCTGTGTCTCCAGAAAGACCCTTCCCCACGGGGAGGTGGCAAGAGCCAGCTGTGAGCCTGAGGTTAGTCCGGCGGCGCTCTAAGGAACACTACCTCCACCCTCCTTCCCTTTCTCGGACATGGGCAGCCCCACGGGTGCACGTGGGAAGAGCTACTGGTTTGTGTCTGTGTGTGTGTGCTTGGTGCGTTGCACCCCAGAAGCGCCGCCGCGGGGAGTCCCCGGGGAACCTGCAGGGCGCTCCGCTGCCTCGCCTCCTGGAACGCTCGGCACGCTCAGGTTACAGCCTGCGAGGGCGGGTACAGAGGCTCGAACCCCGAGGTTCAAGCTCAGAGCGGGAGAACCACTGGCACTCGCTCAAATCCCCAGAGGCGGTAGCATGAAAGGATGGGGGAGTGGGTCACAAAAATACTTTTAACAATATCAGGGCTACCAGGAGAGTAGAGCCTAGTCCGCTGATTATTCTGTGGGTCTTTTCAGGCGAGCAAGGAGTTAACCTCGGAAGTTCAGGGATCCTAAAGGTTCTCACCTGTAAGGCCCATCACCTGCGGTGCCCGAGGCGGATCCCGCCGAGGAAAAGATCCGGGGAAGAAGAGCTCCGGGTCTGGGCGAGCCCCTGGCGCCTCACGGGCGCTGTTGTTGGCCAGACTCCGACAACCAATAAGGCCCCGCGCCCCCAAGAGGCGAGGGGAGGGGAGAGCGAGCAAGCAGCGAGCGCGGGAGAGCTAAGGGGAACAACATTTTTGTAAACGCTCTCCGAGATAATTAAGCTATCAATTACCCGGGTAGGAAATCAGCCGAGCTTCCCACAGCTCCACTGAAGGGCCGACTCCTCCGGGATTCGCGCAGGGAATCAGCAGGCAGCAAGTTGCTGGCGAACTTTTCTGATTAACTTTTCCGTTGGAGCCCCCCACCCACACCCATCTCCTCTCCTTTCCTTTTTCTTACTTTTAAGTAATTATTATTAGCCCAGGGAGTGAGCTGCAAGGACAAACCTGCTCTCTGCCGGGAGGTGGGTAGAAAGGGAAGGCGGTAACGGGGGTAGAGGGAGGCTGTAAACGTGGAGACCTCGGACTCGGAATCCCAGTTCTCAGCAACCACTCAAGTCTCTCCATTTCACAGATGGCCAAAACTGAGGCACAGAGAAGGGAAGCGACTTGGCCAAGGTCACTCAGCCCATGCGGAAGCCACGCTTTTGCGGGTTGAGCGATTCCACACGGAGCTACTCCGTTCCTACTCTCATGAAAACCCATCTGGAAGGGCAGAACCCGCAACTCCGAGGCGAGAGCGAGGGGGCGGTGACGGCTGGTGGCCAGTGACGGTGCCCGGAGGAGAAGTGGGCGGCTCGACCTGAAAGTGGCTTAGGATCTGGGATGCTCCGGCCCCTAGCCAGAGCATCTTCAGCGAATGGGGTCTCCGGCTTCTGGGATGGATCAAGCAGAGCTCCAGGTCGGGACTGAGAGGTAGAGGGGCAGGTTCCCACTGCGGGAGGGTTGGCACGCCCCCAGGCTCCCGCCGCGCGCTCTCCAGGACCTCCTCCCACATGCTCCTTTCCAACCACCTGTGCGACCTCCGGGCCCCTCCTCTACCCTCTGCCAACCCCATTCGGGGCAGCCCTGGGCGGGGATCCCCAGGGCGCCCCCACCCGTCCGGCATCACGCAGGGGCTCGGGGTTCCTTGGGATCTAGCGCGTGCCGGCGCCCAGCCTTACCCAGGGTGAAGAAGGGCAGCTCGGTGTTGTCCAGGTCGTCCTGCACCGCGATGCGCCCCGGCAGCTCGTTACGCACAAAGAGCAGGAGGCGCGACTCGGCGGCGGTGCCGGCAGAGCCAGGAGAGCCGGGGGACGCGGCGGCGGCGGCGGCGGCTCCGGCCCCGGTCCCAGCCCCGGCCCTGGCGCGGGCGCCGCTCCAGCCGATGTCGCTCTCCCGCAGGGCGGGCAGTGTGGACACCGTGACGGTCTTCAGCCGGCACGGGCTGTCGGGCTCCCGCGAGGCAGCGGCGGTGGCGCCGGCCAGCAGCGGCGGCGGCGGCGGCAGCAGGAGCAGGAACAGCAGCAGCAGCGGCAGCAGTGGCGGCGGCCCCGGGTGGAAGCGGAGCCTCGGCCGCCCCCGGAGCCCCGAGCCGGGGCCGGGGCTGAGCCGGGCGCCGGCGGCGGCCATGGCGGGAGGGGCTGCGGTGCTGCGGGCGGCGGCGGCGGCGGCGGCGGCGGTGGCAAAGGAGGAAGAGTAGGCAGCGGTGGAGACGGCGGACGCCGAAGCGAACCAGGACGCCAGAGCTAAGGAACGGAGAGAGCCGCTCGCCAGCAGCCCCCAGCTCCGGGCTCCGCCTCCCGATCGGCCCTGGACCGCCCCCCCGCGCCGCCTCCCCGGGCCCCGCCGCCCGTCCCCGGTCTCCGGCTCCCCCCCGCAGACCCCGAGCGTTTCGGAGGCTCCGCCCGGCCTCGTGCAAGTCCCAGTGGCTCCCTCCCCTTTCCCAAGATCCCCCAATCCCGCCCTCACAGCATTCTTTAGCCACAACACCCCTCCCAAAACTCCCCAAATTCCTAATACTTAGGGCCCCCTCGCGCCCCCCCAACCCCCCCTGACTCAACCCAGCTTTCCTGGCTTCACCCCACCTTCGGCTCAACGCAGAGGCTGCACCTGGGGGCGCGCCTTGGCCCAGGCTTGCTCAAGGCCCCGCCTTCTTGGGGATAGGGAGCTCCCTGGATGGCCAAGACTTAACTTTGTCTCCCCTCAGACCCGAGAACAAGTCCTGTCTCCAATCTCCTACCCTTTTCTAGTCTCTGAAATAACTTCCTGTAGCCTCAGAGCCCCCTTCTCACCTACTTGGCCACAACTCCTGCATTCATTCTCCCACTGCCCGCAAACCTTCCTCTCCCCTCCCTCCAGGCCTTGGTGCTAGCACTAATTGCTAACGGACAGAGGGGCGTCGTACTCCACCGTCTAACGCCGACCCCCCAACTGACTGAAGCCGGGCTGTTCTGGCCCCCTAGCTGCAGCCCTGCAAGCCAGCCCACTCACGCTTTTTTATTTTGGATCCCTGCTCCCAGCTTGGAGCAGCTCTACTTGGCTGCTTCTGCTCTCTGTGTGAAATTCCTGAAAAGGGTGTGAGGTAGAGACCTACTATTCTGTCTGTCCTTGGCTCCTGGGGCTTTTAGATCCTCTGCCCAAGTCCCAGAGAACGGGAGTGCTCACCAATTCTTCACTTGCAGTCTTTCTAGACTCAAGTTGAGCTAAGTCCTCAGATTCAGCACCCTTTGGTCTTGGGCTGACTCTGGCTCTGGCTCTGACCCACATATTTGAGACCCTCCAGGGAGCGGACACCTCTGCCTGGGTCAAGTGCCGGTGCACCCCCTTCCCCACTCCCCTACTTTTCTTCATCTTCCCTGTCTCTGTTTTCTGTTTCATCTCTCCATTCATTTCCTTCCTCCTCATCTTGACTTTAATCTTATAAATGCTTCTTCCCTATAATTTGTGAGCAACTTCTCATCTCTGTCTAGCTTACCCATTTGCACCTTTTGTGCTGTTCTCTATGCATTCACTTTTCTCTTAGCTCTCCCCTCTTCTCTTTCCCCTTTTCTGTCTTTAACCCTTCATATAAATTGCTTTTCTCCTCTCTCATCTTACGTTTTTTAATAACGTTGGATAAAGGCAGAGCACTGAAAATAAGGAAAAAAGCAAAAGCTGCTTTGTGACCTTGGGCTTAATAATAGTGTGTTTAAAGCATCCTCCAAGTGCTGGACATGTGCATATGTTAGCTTTTTTACATGACCATCATCCCACAAGATGGATATTATGATTACCATTTTCCACGTGAGGAAACTGAGATCAGGCGGTCAGGGAGGTGAGGGGATTTTCCAAGGTCGTATAGCTAGTGAGCTGAAGAGCTGAGGTTGGAACAGTAGGCTTCAAGCCTTGACTGTTTCCCTTAAATTACACTGTCCTCAGTGACCTTGGAAAGCCCCACCCATCAAAGATTCTGTAAAAGGTAAATCTGCATAAGCACAGTTGGATCTACTTCCCTGTGAGGTTTGTAAGGTATACTCCTGTCTCAGTTTACTAATCTGTGAACCCAAAGGGTGTGTGGAGGTTGGGGTGGAATCTGGCCTTTCAAGTCCTCTAATTCTAAACGGTCTCCTGCCTCTCTGATGCCTGCTCTAGTTCATTTACTCCTCCAAAATATGTCACCCCGCCTCCCTCAGTCTCTCCTTTGTGTCCTTACAATCCGCCACTATCCACCGCAAAGGGGCTTTCTGATTCTCTATGCCCCTTTCTTCAAATATGCTGACATAGTCCATTTACAGAAGAGCACACCAGGAAAAAAAGGCTCCCTTATGTAAGGCAGAGTCTGTGCAAGTCCTTCATGGACCTCTAGTACAAAGGCCTGTCAAATGAGACCAACCCTTTCATTCATTCATTCATTCATTCATCACCAAATATTCAGGGTGCCTACCAGGTGCTATATGGAGATGCAGGGATGGATAAACACAACTCCTGCCTTTGGAAAGCTTATAATGATTGGGGTGAGGGGGTGGGATGCTGGAACGAGACAGGGACATAAATATCTCAGGTAACAGGCAGGCAGGCAGACATGTGTTTCCTAAGATGAGGTGCTTGGAGAAATCAAAGAAAGCTTCCCAGAGGTGGTGGCTTTGGAGTTGAACCATAAAGATTAGTAGCAAGGGAGTGGGCATTCTAGGTTAAAGTTGGCATTTGGCATTCTTTGCAACTGCTTAGTAAGTGAATAGATCCCTTTCCTACATCAGAGGATGTTTTATCTTTTAAGGCACAGCCCACCTCCCATGAAGAAGCTAACATTTCTGGATACTTTCTCAGCCTCCACTGCAGCTAGAGCTTGGGCACATGACCCAGGCTTCACTAGTTAGATTCACCCACCTCAGATGCTGCAAAATAAGCCGGAATCAGGCAGAATCCAGTGGCAGCCAAAAGGGCAATAGTTGGGGCAGTTACATCCAGGTGTCTCTGCTAGTCGAAAAGGTTCTAACAGCACTGTTTGGAGCCCAGTGATATCGATGTCAACAGTGTGAAGTGCCCTTTATTTATGCTTGGCTGCAGCTGAAATATATCTCCACCCATACAGTTCTGTGCTATGATTTGGAGTGGTGCTCTTGACTTCATGCACTTTAAACCCAGATCCCATGCCTTTCTGGAGATTCTAAGGAATCTAATAATCACTTAACTGAATTCTGAATTCTCTTTCTGCTTAAATTATTCAGGATTGCTTTCTGTTGCTTGCAACTGAAACACCTGGCTGAGAACACAGAATATGGAAACAAAGGGAGGGCAGAGAGAGCAAGGTGTATGATGGGAAATGAAGCTCAGTGAGGGGGAGAGGCAGTAACTGAAGACAAGACAGAAAAGGCAGACAAAGAGTACCAACTTCATATCATAGACAGTGTCAAATCTGGAATGTCCACAGGAAATGACTTATATTTCTGAACACACGCTCTGTGATCCAGAACTTTTTGTAGCATATCAATGAATGATGATAACAACTGTTGCCTTATGGTGATTGTGAGGCTTTAGAAATAATTATGCAAAGCATTTAACACATAGTAGCTGCTCAATAAATTATAACTACTGCTTTGATGTATAATCTCAGCAACATTTGGAGCAAGGCTTTTTATCCCTATTTTATAGGTATGAAATCGAAGGCTCAGGGAAGCTGAGAAACTTGATTTTGGTCATGGAGTTATCAGGTGGTGAAACACAAGAATGCCTGGCTCCCAAATCTTTGCTCTGTCTGTCACACAATGCCCCTCCTGGACTCAGCCCTTTGCATGCAACTTATTCCCAGTACGCTATAACTTCCCTACTCATATTCGAATCTCCTGTCCTATGACCACCAATTTTCTCCCTCTCAGCCCCTCACACCCCTTCTCCTTTCCCCTCTTTGTTCAGTTATATTTCATTATTGATTTATTCTCTTTTACAGTCCCCTGTACTCCCATCTTTGACTCCACTGATATAAAATTTCTTTCATTCTAACTCCTTTCCAGTCTTTCTAGCAAATGCTTCCTCTTCTTTCATCTTTCATATTTGCCTTTCTAGGTAGTTTTGAAATATTTTTTCTTTTCTCCTTCCCCCTTCTCCATACTCTACTCTGTTTTAAAAATCCCTTGTATTCATGCCACCTGACTGAGGCAGCCTAATGTAGTTGAAAAAGCCAGAGGCCCAAGAGGCTGGTTGATTTTGGTTTAGAAATCATCTTTGCTATTTCTCTATGGAGTCAAGTCACTTTATAGTTCCTACTAGGTCTTTTCTTTTCTCATTTGTGAAATGGGGAAAGTAGTACTCACTTCTCAGGATCATTGTGGGAATTAAATGAGATCATGTGTATGAAACTGTCTAGCACATATGAGGCTCTCTTGAATGTCATAAGTAAATCCAATCATCTTATGGATCTCACCCACTGTTTTCCAATCCAGCCTCATGTCCCATAATCCCCACCACCACCACTTGATTCCAACCATAATGATCTCTTTTCTGTTCCTGAAATACTTCAAGCTCTTGTTGCCCCAGCATCTTCAAATGGACTCTTCTGCCTGGAGAGACCTCCCTCCATCTTCACTAGCTACCTTTTGCTAGTCTATAAGTTTTGCTAATCAAAGCACTTTCCCTAACATGACCACCCACCCAGCCTAAGTTAGCCTCTTGCTGTACTCTCTGTTACATCCTTTCATATTTCTTTATAGCCATTTTAATTGTACTCATTCCATATTTTAATAATTGTCCATTTATTAGAGCATTTTCTTGATGCGTATGTTCCTTACTAGATTGGGAGCTCCCAGATATCAAAGACCAACTGTGTCTTGCTTACCGCAGTGTGCACACCAGCTAGTACAGTAACCTACATAGGGTAGAGATGAAAATAAGTATTTTGCCAATGAACCATCACATATTTATTGAATTTTTACTGAGACAGGCACTGTTTTCGCATTAGCCGCACTTTCACAGAGAATATAATTTAAATTTTACAACGAAAACCTTCCCCCACCCTCCGTCTGTCAATTCTTCCTTCCCTTCTTCTTTTCCTTTCCTTCTTTCTTTCCATCCTCCCTTCTCAGCTTCCCATGATTCAAGTAATTCTTTTCAACAGTCTTTCTTCTTAAGCCTCCAGATGATCTCTAGAACATAAATAAACTCTAATTGAGGAAAAGAGAGTGTCATCTTCTGCTCCATCTCTGCTCTATCTAAGCTCAATCTTCCATCAATCCTTTTCCTGTCCACGAGTCTCCACCATTTGTTTTCTCTTGTTCAATCACTGCCTCCTCCGTAACTCATATTGTCCTTTTAATCCTGCTTTGCTCTCTGCAGCACGTTGACTCCATTCATCACTCAGTGTATCCCGTTTCTCTTCATTCCCTTCAGTCACCTTGCTCTAGACACTCTCTTGACCTGAGTTCTGCCAACCTCTTAGCATCTTGACCTGTGCCGAACTCAGCACCATCATCTAGTTTAGCATCAATGACAAAACTAAGGTCAATCCTGAAGCTTTCCTTTTTATTGTTGCAGGATCCAAAATACATTGCTGTAAATATGGCTATCACTGTTGTTTAATTCTTTGAAACCTTCTGGTGAGCTAAGTTCAAGTTATTTTCTCTACCACTTACTAGTTCGCTGATTTTTAAGAGACTCATAACCTCTTTTAGACTTAATTTCCTCACCTATAAATGGAGGTAATGGGAAGGCTGAATGAGCCAGCAGGTATAAATGAAAGTATCTAGTGCTGACCAGGTGCGGTGACTCACGCCTGTAATCCCAGCACTTTGAGAGGCAGAGGTGGACAGATCACTTGAGGCCAGGAGTTTGAGAACAGCCTGGCCAACATGATGAAACCTCGTCTCTACTAAAAATACAAAAAAAGAAAAAAAATAGCCGAGTGTGGTGGCATGCCTGTAATCCCAGCTACTCGGGAGGCTGAGGCAGGAGAATTGTGTGAACGCAGGAGGCAGAGGTTACAGTGAGCCAAGATCAGGCCACCGCACTCCAGCCTGGGCGACAGAGCTAGACTCTATGTCCAAAAAAAAAAAAAAAAAAAGAAAAGAAAAAAGAAAAAAAAAGTATCTAGTGCTGTCCGGCACATAGTAGGTCATCAGTACTAGTAGCTACTTTCCACCTCCAAATGTCTATTTATTTGGTCTTTCTGTGACCTCTGTCTCTTTACATTCATCTCTTCACTTCTCATTTCCATTTTCAGAACATTTCCACCATGTCTCATTTAGAGCAAACTTTTACCATTGTCTCTAACTTCTCTTTCGTGAAAAATGAAATAATATTTTAATCACCGTTGTCGTTCTTCATCTCCACTTGCATCTGTTTGACTGATTTCTGCTTCAACCCAGCACTTCTCTGACTCTTTCCCTTAACAATTCTCAAATTTATTATCTTTTTTCTCCAGCTCATACCTTTCACTGCCTCCCACTTTGTGTGTCCCCGGTCCTCTAAATCAATCCCTTCTTGTTCTGTGATTTACTGCAGTCATTTCATATCCTTTTACAGTCAAAATCCTCACAATACTCCTAAAAGTCTCTTTCCTCACTCAGTCTTTTGCATTTTCTTTCTCAAGTCCACTCAAGTTTAATTCATCTTCATCATTCATTTGCTTGTACCCAAATCTCTGTACCTTTTTGCCTACTTAATCATTTAACCTATTCGAGTTTCCTTTTGCCTCTGTTACACTGTCATCTTTCATCTTTAACACATATTAATGAGCGATGTTTCTTTGGACTTTTTCTTCATACAAATCCTAATGCTGGTGTATTTTCAGGATCCTCTTCCTGGGTCCCACAGATTTTAATTCTTTTCTGGAATCTTTTCTCTGGGAACCTGTTTTAGTTAGAAAAAAAAGAAGAAAAAAGGCCTGAAGGATCTGCTCTGTATTTATGCAAGCTATGCTGCTAACGTGGCGGATTCGAATGTATATTACTGATGAAATGTGTAAGCTTTATTCTCTTCTATAGAGTACCGGGTCATTCTCGTTTCTGCAGCACACTATTTTTATTATTATTATTACCTTTTGAACTGGTGAAGGCGATATCAGCCTAGATTCACTGTTTCCATAACATTTACTGAATGCCTACTATGTGTTAAACACAAGCTATTTTTTTCTTATTTAATGTTTGCAAGCCTGTGAATTTGGGATTTTTAATTCTTGTTTTACATGTGAAGCATTGGGAACACATAGAAAATGTACAGCCTGCAATATGTTGGCAATTTATATCAAATAAAGTCCTTTTAACTTTTTTGAGTGAGACAGTAAAGTGTAAGAGTTAAGAGTTGCATACTTTATAACAGGGATAGTGACAACCACTTTGGAGGAGTGTTATTTAATATTTGTCTTCCCTCCTAAATTATAGTTTCCAGAAGGGCAGAAATTCTATCATTCTTGTTCTCTGCTCTCTTGTATATATTAGGCCATCAATGATTATTGTTGAATAAAGAAGTAAATAAATGAATGTATGCTAAAAGTACAATTTTTTGCATAAGACAACACTGGCTTTTAATTTCAGCTTTGCCATGTAACAAATTTATGACCTTGAACATACTAGGGAGAGAGCAGATATCTTGTAACAGTCTGCATCTTTAAACTTTGTTGATATATGTTGTCCTATACATGTTGTTTTTAATTTTTATGCAATATTTTTTAGCAATACTCAGAGCCAGGAAAGCCAAGGTTCAAATCCCAGTTCTCCCACTTCCCAGCTTTAATGCCTTAGGCAAGTTATCTATCTCTTCAAGTATCACTTCTTCATCTATAAAATGGAAATGATACTACCTCCCTACTATACTCATGGGCAGGTGCCAGTGTAGTTGATGATCTGGAATGAACACATGAGAATGCCAGATTTCAAGTCTTCTGTACTTTTTACTACACAAGAATTCTCGTTGCCCTGACCTCCAGCTTTAAAGACTGCTCTCATTGTTTCTCCCACTCTCTTGAGAGCTTTATATAAACTTAACTCCCAGGACCATGCCTGGATGTTTCTCAAGGAGGCAGAGGCCATCTCCCACTCCTGACCCAGATACCAAGCTCTATTTGATGACTATCGTATGATAATCCACAGACTCAGCAAAGCTGGAGCTCTGCAGGTTCCCTGTGACTCCTGAAGCTTCAGCCTCATTCCATCTAATTCTAAGAGGCTTTCAGAGAAATCTATGGAAAGTTATGGGAAGTCCCTCTGTTCCTCCTCCCAGATCTAGGGCATTTTTTTTTTTTTTAAACTAAGGCTCTGGTCTACAGAGAAAAAAAACCTAAATTCAAAAGAGCGCCCTCTCTTTTCTCATTCCTTCCCTCCCTCCCATTTTTTCATCCTCTCTTCTTCATGAAATACTGGGGAATACTATTTTCCAGGCATGTGGATAACAATGATGAACAAGACTGAAAATGATCCCTGCACTCATGAAGCTTACAGTCTAATCAAGAGATAGACAAATACAAATATCAAAAATAAATATATGATTAGAAGTTTTTAAATATGCTATGCTGAAAAGGTATATGGGTCTATGAAACAGAATAATGAGAGAGGTCTTCATTTATATTTTGGGGCTAGGTAATGTATCTCTGAAAAAGTCACAATTTATTAGAAACAAAGACGGATGAATAGGAATTGTTATGGCAAAGGAGGATTCCCACGGGAATTCACGGCAAAGGGAGCCGCAGGCATGAAAGGCTGTTAGAGAAAATGTGGCAAGTTCTAGGAACCAAACATTTGAAGTCAGTATGTCGGGACAGTTGAGACGGAAAACTAGAAAAGAATGAAGTGAGTCTTAGAAAGTTAGTTTGGCTGAAGCTATTCAGGCTTATGTAGGCCATGATAAGGAGTTTGGATGTAATTCTAATTTAAATGGAAAGCTATGGACAATTTTAAGAAAGAGAATGACATAATCAGAACTACATTTTTTAAGTATTACTTTGGATCTATGTAGAGGATGGATTGGTGTAGTGCAAGAGAGGATCAAGGAGTCTAACATGGAGCCTATCATAGCTGTTCAGATGTGAACCCATCCAGGAGGCAGACTTACCCATTACAACCTCTCCCACCATGGGGTCCTGTAGCTTGCTCACCCTAACAGTGGAGAATTCATTATCTCCACTGAAAACTGGTTCCACTTGTGGTTGACCTTGACCAAGAGAATGTACTGATTTATATCTTCTTTATTGGATGTACCATGTATTGATTCAAATTCCATATTCTGGGGAAGCCACATGGAGCAAACTTTATGAAAATTCTCCAAGTCTCTGAAGGCATCTATCTTTTTCTGCCTTTCAAGGAATGACTATTCTTGTCAGCTGTCTCTACTATTCTCTGCCTGGGTTTTAGAAGCAACAACAATGAGAAACAATAATTAACAATAACTTCCATTTACATGGAGTGCTTCTACATTCATCATCATGACATTTGATTTCCACAAAACCCTGTGAAGCCAACAGAACAGGAAATTTTAGCATCAACTTACAAATCACAAAAATAACATTCAAAGATGTTATTTACCTGAGATAGGGCAGATAATAATTGGCAGAATCAAGTCCTGAATCAAGTCTTCCAACTCTTACTTCTATCTTCTTTTCATGGTAGAGTGAGCGTGGAGCACAGATGGAAGATAAGCTCATAGGTTCTGGCATTAGATTGATTGCCTAAGTTTAAATTCTGACTCTGATATTTGCTGTGTGACCTTAGGAAAAGCACTTAACTTCTCTGAACTTTGGTTTCTTAATCTGAGAACAAGAGTATCTACCTCATGCAGTTGGATGAGGATTAAATGAGCTAGTAGATTAAAAGCATGAAGCACAGTGTGTCACCTATATTAATAATCAATAAATGTTCACTATTATCAACAGCTTCAATCATCTTGGTCAAACGCCACAGTAGCAAAATAAAAGTTGCTGCAGATTTGCTATAAGGTGGCTTAGCTTAGAATAGTAACTCTGCTGCAGTATCATGAATAAAATGTTTAATCAGTGACTTAGTCCTTCATCTGTAAAATGGAAATAATCATATCTAGCTCACAAAGTTGTTCAAAAAATAAGTAACAAGAGAAATTGCCTAGCCCCAAGAATTATGTATTCAATAAATGTTACTTTTCTTTCTCTCTGCTTTAACATTATTTCCCCTAGCAAGACTTCTCTGATGCCCTAGACTGGGTTAGGTACTCTTCCTCTCTTTGCTCTAAGCACTTGGCACTTACCTGAAGCAGAATGTAGATCATGCTACAATTAATGTTATCTACTCATCTGTCTCCACTTTGAGACTGGAGCTGCTCCATGTGCCTGTTAACTGTTCTAAGCACTTTGCAAATAACAACCTAGTTAATCCTCATATGAACTCTGTGAAGGAGTTCATGATCATCCCCCTTCATACCAATTAAAAAATAAGGCAAGGAGAGATTAAATCACGTGTCTCAGGTTGCATGTCTGGCATACAGGGGGTGTTCACTTATTCCTTCTTGTTGGATCATTCCAGATACCATCCCCTGAAAGGGGACTTTTGTGGCTCTTTTCTCCAAATAACTCACTTATTCACCGTAATATCCACATTGACATTTTCTCCATCATAGCTGATTCACTGATTGATTGGTGGATAGACATCTCTCACCAAAATAAAAGCTTTAAGAGGAAAGATATTTTACCTGTCTTGTTCATTGTTGTGGTACCCAACTGTTAGGATAGGCCCTGACACATAGGAGGTGTTCAATGAGTATTTGCTGAGTGAATGAACACATGCATGCATTTCTTAATTGCTTCATTTGTACTGTAACTTAAAAACAATGGCCTATGTCAAACCATATGTCTATACATTCTTGTGAAAGTTTGTAGCATTTTAAACCGGAGATGGGTTAGGGATGAGGAAGACTGTAGAGACAGGTAAAGAGTACTCCCTTCTGCTCTGCACTGAGTCTCCTAGACTCTAAATAGCATCACTTGTCTCCCAGCAGCTGGCCAGCAGGTGGGGAGAGACCCTCCGCTCAGAAAGCAGGAGGAGTTTCTGCTCAAGGTGACAGGAGCAAAGCAGGAGGAAGCTGCACAGGGAAGAGATATACTGCAGTCATGGCATTAAACCTGAGGTTTGCGATGCCCACTAAGATTCACTGGGAAAAAATAATACTGAAAAACGTGTAATGTCTAGTATTTATCATCTCAGTCTACTGGTAGTTCATTATTCCTGACATCTATGGAGATTGTTAGGAGCTAATATATTGTCTAACACCTACCCTGCCACCAATGCAGTATGTACTTTTTTTTTGGTTAGCTTTCATTCTCATCTGTTATTCTCCAATTAATTTTTGTTGCTTTAGGTCTTATGTAACCCATTAGCATGGCATTCAAGTTCCCAAACAACCTTTCTGATCTGATTTCTTGTTGTTTTTGTTCCTATAACCCATGCTCTCATCAAAATAAATGTCCTTACTGTTCTCTGTACACATTCCAAATTCCCTGTCACCTCAGTCTAAATTATTTTCTTCTGAATAGCACTCTGTGTGCACATACAGCAGCCATCCTTCAGGGGCATTTTTGATTCTCATCATACCCTGTATATGTAATAGTTTTTTCCCCTTATATGTGATTATTCATCACATAACTTATTTATTACATTTAATAATTTCTATCACATATGCTACTGTAGTCAAGGCTGTGATGAGGATAACTATGATGAAGAAGACTGAAAATGGTCCCTGCACTCATGAAGCTTACAGAAAATATTCATTCTCTCTCCTGTCACTTCCCCAGAGTCCACTGATGTTGATCTTGGCCATGTGACATGAATCGGCTGGTGAGATACTGGCAGTCATGATGTGAACCGAGGCTTGCATAGTGGGGCTTCCTCTTTGTGTTTTTGCATTGCTGTGAGAGGAACATGCTCTGCCTTGCTTGCTGGTCCAAGTAGGGTGGCAGACATAAGAGCAGACCTGGACCTAACCTGAAGTTTGAAGACAAGCCTAGCCAAGACAGTGTAAATCAGCAGATCCCCCCAGCCTGCTTTCAGATGTTTGAATGAGAATAAAGGATTGCCACTTTAATCCACCGTTTCAAGGTGGCTTTATCACACAGCATTATTGTGGTAACAAATGGCTGGTGCAAAGTCTTCACTTCAATCCTATACTCTGAATTTCTTGAAACTAGAGACCATCTGATTCTTTTTTTTTAACTCATGCAAAGTTCCAAGGCACAATCCTAATGCATATTTATTGAACAAATGAACAAATGAATAAATGAATGATTAAAGAGCTCGAGAGAGAGAGAGAGAGACTCAAGATCTAGGAGACTAATGTACTTGTAAGTTCAACAAGAATTTATCTAATACTTATTTTATGTCAGGTATTGTGCTATAGGAAGGGTATTTAGCGGTAAACAAACAGGACTTGGCTTCTAGTTGCCACTTGGTGGTACAGGAAAGCTTGAGACCTGGAGATTCATAATGCAGTCAATTTGCAAATTCTGATTATCCTTGAATTGCATGCAAGGGCACCACAATAATCAGAGAAGTGATAATGGATAGAAAAGAGCAGAAAGATCCCTCTGTCACTGCTGATTCCCATTATCTCAGGTTAAGAGCAAATTCCAGACAGATGGGAGGCATTTGCATCCTTTTGAAGAAAATGAGTTAGTAAAAGCTGGCCCATGGGATAAAATAAAAATCTCTGGGGAAAGGTATTGGTTGGTCATTTTCTGATTGCTGAATGACACCTCTGTCACTTTCTACTATTATGGAGAGGCTATCAGCATGCTGAGTCTAAATGTCGTTACCATCTGTGAATCAAAAACCTGGATCCATGACGACCGATCTGACAGTGTGGTCTCAATGAACACCAGGGACTCTGTCTGAACCTTGATAAAAATTACTATGTGTCTCTTTTCTGAGAGCTTTTCCTGATTGTTAAGCATTACTGTCACACTCTCCTGCCTACCCTACCTACTCACTCCAAAGGTGTTGTCAAGGTAGCTTGTGGCAGATGTCTTCCATTTTCCAACAGAAGAAGCTCTAGGAACCACAGGCATATTGCTGAAATTCTTAAATAATGGAAGGCATCAACAGAGCCAAGAATTAAGTCCAACTTCCCTTGCCCTGGACACTAGCCACTGGGGAGCAAAATTCATCCAACATGTGCTTTAATGTCACCCAAAATATTTTTTGTGTGTGTGTCTATCTTTTGAAAGAGGAAGTGGCTAGGAAAGATGGACTATTAGAGAGAAAAGGCAACTTTTGCAGGGCTCAAAGGATGGCACTCCAGAAGAAATGCATGGCTGTCTCCACAACTAGCACCTTTCAGCTTGAAGGAATAAGTTGGGCCATTTTACCTTCTTCCATATATGAGCGAATCCTAATGTGGACTGCAGCCATAAAGAAATAAACTTTTAGCTCAGGTAGACAAACATTGACAGGGATCTATTTTCAAATCACTATGCAACTTAAATATGATAATGTACCTGCAGCATTTAGTATACAATTTGGCCTATGGCAACAATAACAATAATAATAATAATGATAATAATACCATTTATTGAGTACCTGCAATATACCAAGCAGTATGCTAAATGCTGTGGAAGTACCATCTCAATTAGCTCTTTCAACAACTTTAAGAGCTAGGAACTTTAAGTATCTTCATTTTACATATGAAGAAGCTAAAGCTCAGAAAGACAAAATTCCTTATCCAGAGTCACATAGCTAGTGATGGGGCCAGGATTTAATCTCATGCTGTCCCACTCCAGAGCTCCTGGTTACAGATACTACTCCACATTTTCTGTCATAATTGAGGAGAAACAAACATTATTATCATCATTTTAAATCATAATCATAATTAACAAGTGCCATAACAAGAAAAGTCACTGAATGAGGGTAGTTTTCTACAATATTATAACTAAAAGAAACTGTTGATTGAAATGAAGATGCAAATTTAAGTGTGACCTTTGGGGCAAAATTGTTGGAGATGGGTGAAAAGGAATGGAAAGTTATTTTACAGTGCAAAATACTTGGCTTTGACTTCACGCAGTAGCCTAGGCAAGGTACTCCCAAGTGAATTGAAAAAATGGAATGCAGTAGATTATGTTATAGCCCTGATTCTTCACCTCTCCCCTGTCTGCAACCTCTGCGCTGTGATTTTGCAGTTTCTCTTACTAAAGAGGCAGTCTATTCCCCCACCCTTTAAATCAGAGCTTGACCATGTGACTTGTTTTGACCAATAGAATGAGGTAAAATCCATCGTGGGCCAGTTTTGAGCCTTGTGTGTTTCTGCTTACTATTTTATGCTTCTGCACTCACCAGGTGCAAATGCTTGGGCCAGTCTACCCGCCCCAGAAGGAAGATGAGAAATACGTGCAACAGAGATTTCCCAGGAAAGGGACCTCAGCTAAGCCCAGCCTAGAACTGAATCCCAGCTGACTTGCAGACCCATTGATGAGCCCAACCCTGATCAACAGACCCCCAACCAACCCACTGACATGAAAACTATGATTATAAATAATCGTTGTGTTAAGCCTATGCACTCTGGGGTAATTTGTAATGCAGTAACAGGTAACCGGCACAGAGAATAATCATACATACTCATGCCCAATGCCTGGCATATAGTAGCGGTTGGAAAAAAGAATAGTCCCCTTTCATACCTTTTTAACCAATCAGAAAAGTCCCAGCTCATCCCAGTGAAAGTTGCAAAATTATGTTAAGATCATTAGTCACAAAGACGGAGGAAGCAAGTTCAGGAATACCATTTATCAATGCTTCTACTTTGGCTCCTTGCTGAGGTGAGAGAAGCAAAGCAACGGCTGGAACATGGACCTCCTATACTGGGGGCATGCAGCTCCACCATCGACACACAGGTGGCCTGACAGCCTCAGAGCAGGTTTTCCTGGAATAATTATTCCCATTGCCATGATAGGTTATTTCTATGTCAAAGTCACTTCCCCTTTTCACTCCTGATTTTTCATTTTTGTAAAAATGACAGTGCTTGATTTAGCTCTTGGAAGAGGATAGGGAGTTTGGGGAGGTGTAGAGACATGGAGCAGAAAGTTAAGGGAGGAAGGGAATAAAATTAGTCATCAAAATGGGCTTTACGAATATAAAGTGCTAATGAAATTCGAAATAACAACAATAATTATGCTTCCAAGGCCGAAGCCTCACATTTCTTACCATGAATATTCATTCCCTGTTATCTTTCTAAGGAATGAAAATTGGGTGAAATAGCAACATGCATGTAGGGTGCTGTTGTTGTGTGTGTTTTCTCTTCTATTTTTACCTGGACCAAGGCCAGCCCCTGGCTTGAGAGGGTATTTCAGTATTTTTGTAGCTATGATTTGTTTCACTGGGTGTCCATGTGCAGACATCTTAAGTGGAAGATGCTCAAAACGTCAATAAAATGTAAGTTAAAAAGAAGTGTGTGGGTGGGGGAGCTGAAACAACTCCTTGTAGCTGCTAAATGGTCACAGGTGGAATATCACTTTGACTTAGAGCTTGGCAGCCAAGAATCTGGACAAGGGGATCCAATGCATCTTTTATCAACTGGCATGGAAGATTAGGAGGCTATTGCTAAGTTATCAATAGTGGGGTGCAATTTGCTGCTGGAAGTGGTCTTCAATTGACTTCTAAGTGCAGAAGTTACATTTGTACAACAGTCAGTATAACCAACTGTAAATGTATATACAATGGATTAGTCTGTTCAGGTTGTCATAACAAAATCCCACAAGCTGGGTGGTTTAAACAACAGAATTTTATTCTCTCACAGTCCTGGAGGCTCGAGGTCCAAGATCAAGGTGCCATCTGGGTTAGTGTTTAGTAAGGGCTCTCTCCGTGGTTTGTAGGTGGCACTTTGTGTCTTCACATAGCCTTTCCTTGGCACATGTGCTCAAAAAGGGGGAGAGAGAAAGGGAGGGAAGGGAAGAGAGAGGAACAAGAGAGAGAATGAGAGAAAGAGAGATAAGAGAAAGATATCTTCTACTTATAAGGTCACCAGCCACATCAGATTAGGGTCCCATTCTCATGACCTTATTGACTTTTACCTTCTAAAAGCCCTATCTCCAAATACAGTCAATAAGCTTCAACATACAAATTTTGAGGAGGCATAATTCAGTTCATAGCATACAATATAGTCAACTGTCTCTGCCAGCTCTTGTGAAGGAGGCATGGTTCCCGTTGTCACCAAGAAGAAAATAAAAGGCTCATATAATCCATCTATGATGCAATAACTGGCCTATATTTCATGGCTTGGAGTCAGAATGTCACCATTGAGAACACCACTCCTGAGGGGGTTGCAGGAATTGGGGGAGGAGTGGAAGAGTGGCAAAAGAATCACATCCTTCAGCAAGTCCATGGGAACAACTAGGGCTAGGGGCTGTGAGCCAGGGGGTTGGCTCCCTTTCACAGGTCTCTGAAAAGTAGGAAGGTTTGCCTAAGTCAGTGATCAGGCAGACAGCTTTGGAGACAGGGGAGGGACCTTGCGGAATTGCTGAGTGCTGGCGTGTTCCGGGAGGAAGAGGCACCTAGGTCAGTGGGCTAATGAAGTGTGGGGGAGAGAAAACATAATAGTATGACATATGTTGACATATTAAGACTTCCTAAAATACAGCTCTGATAATGTCATCCACAACTTTGCTCACAAACTGTCAGCAGCTTTTTGGTACCTTTATAATAATGGCATTAACATGCATTAACATGGCATTCATGGCTCGGCTTGCTGTGGTTTCAACTAACTCTTGCAGTTTTAAGGGGATGACAGTCATATCTAACATTTAGAGAGTGGTTATTTGGGACAGCTACTCTCATGAGCCCTCTACACATAAAAACTCATTTAATTCTGATAACAAGCCAAGAAGGTAGGAGTTGCCATCCTCATTTTAAAGGAGAGAGGAATGGAGCTCATGGAAGTTCATGACTCAGCTGAGGTCACATAGCTAGTAAACACTGGAGCTGGGATTCAAACCCAAACAGTCTAACTCCAGAGCAATAATCATAAATATTACATGATATGCTTTTTCATGCACTTTATATGACAGAATCCCTGGCCTGCTCCCAAACATGTTCCATATTTTCTGTTCCTGTACTGTTCGACCTCATCCCAACCTTATCCCAGTCTCTGCAGATTCCAATTCTCATCAATATTCAAGGCCAAATTCAAGGGCAGCTCCTCCATGAAAATGATCTTGTTCCCTCCACTGTAAGTGGTATCTCTTGATTCAGATCCCACTAAGAGCTTTATCTTTTCTTCTTTTGTGGTGACTGCCATTTGGGGACTGAAAAGAAAATTGATATGGCTGCAGTTCAGTGTGTCAAATGACCATCAGATATGGCAGCACTGCTGTTCTTCTGCAGGCTATGAGTGCTATGCAGGCATGAGACACATGTCAGCATGCCCCACAATCCCTAGAACAGTGCTCTGCACTTAGGAGTTGTATCTACTGGAATTAGATTTGATTGCAAATAAGAAAGAACCAAAATCAGTGAATTGAATAAGACAGAAATCTATTTATCTTTCAAATAAAACAAGTCTACAGATAGAGTAGAATTGTTCTAACAATTCCATGGTCTTCAGGGATCCAGGTGGCTTTCATACTTCTGCTTCTTAAGCCCCAGGGTGTGGGTCTGGTCTTCATGGTCCAAAATGACTGAGCTCCAGCCATCATATGCATGATCTAAGGAGGAGGATGGAGTAAAAGAAGACTTCATGGAAGTGAAACACAACATTTCTGTTTACATCTCATGAATCAGATTTACACAGTTATTCTTAATGACACAGGAGCTGGGGAGTCTTTTGGCCACTTAGTATGGCCTTCCAGGTTAAAATGAGAATTATGTTATTAAAAAAGAAGGGATAAGTATGACCTACTATGATACAAGGCAACTAGTAATCTCAGTAGAGTAGGTCCTAAGGAAATATTTACTTCGACAACTATTTCTTGAAACCTACTTTGTGTCAGTCCCCATGTGAAACACTAAGGATAAAGAATTTAACAAGAAAGCCAAGGTCTCTGTTTGTTAAAAGTTTATATTTTATTTGGGAAGTTGAATAATAAAAAGATTACTTACCAAAAATGTATGATAAAGGGTAAAATAGGGTAAGTACAGGATGCTATAGGAGCCCTGAATGTATGAGATCTTGACAGACTGCCTAGTGGAATAAATGAATGACTTGAACACAAGATCAAATAAACCCTTCTTTCATTCTATTCCGGTAGGCATAGATGAGCAAGGGAAGACACACAGGAGCTGACATCGGTTGTTGTTGTAGTTGCTGTTGTCTGAATGTTCCCTACAACACTCATGTTAAAATTCAATTGCCATTGTGACAGTATTAACAACTGAGATCTTTAGAGGTGATAGGTTATGAGGGCTCTACCCTCATGAATGGATTAATACTTTATTTTTAGAATGGGTTACAGAAGCAGGCTCCTGATAAGAGAGTAAGTTCTGCCCTTATCTTTCTCTATCTCTTGTACTCACTTGCTTTCTTCTTTCCACCATGGGAGAATACAACAAGGTCTTCACCAGGTGGCTGAGCAGATCCAAGTGTCATAAGCTTGGACTGTCCATCCTCCAGAACCATAAGCCAAATACATTTCTTTTCTTTATAAATTTCCCAGTCTGTGGTATTCTATTATAGCAGCAGACAATTGACTAAGCCAGAAGTTTTGGATGAAAGAATGTATTCAGATCTACCATATTCTGAATGTGGCTGGACTCTTTGTTGTATTTTGGACAAATAACTTGATGCCTCCCAAACTTTGTTTTTGTAAAATTAAATTATATTGACTCTTCCATAGGGTTTTTGGGGGATCTGATATAGTATACAGTAGGTTCTCAACAAATATTAGCTTTTTCATTCAAAGCCAAAGAGATCCAGTCATTACCATACAGTGTACCCCCTTTCCTTTTTGCTTCTGCCCTTCAACACCAGACCCAGCTTGAAATGAAGCTGAGATTAATTTTTTTTCTTGAGTTGACATAAAGCGGTCTGTCCCTTAATTACTAGTCATTGCCCTTCACACACACACAAATGGTAACACACACAAATGGTTACAAATGGTAACCCACTCAGCCCATCACAGCTTGCCCTTTGAAATGCTGAACTAGACACTGAACAGAAAGTATCTGCTAAAAGGCTTCTTTTCTTCACGAGATAAAAGCAACTTGAAATGCATGTAAGTCCCGTGCCCTTGTTAATTAATCAGGATTCGCATTAAAAGCTTAAATGTCTTTGAAGAAGAAAGCTCAGGGAGCTGGAGCCTTTTTTTTCTGCTCGGTAAAGGGGAGATGGGTGGACAGGGCAGCCCAAAGAGGTGTGTTTGGGGGTGGAGGAATAGAGGACCAGGACCGATTAACAGGCAAGGAGACAGGTTCCAAAGTGAGAGACCACCATGTTCTTGCAGGTTCGACCCTTCGTTAAATAGAAATGCAGGGCTCTGAACTACCAGTGCTTCTGCCACAGTTTTCTTACTAATATTCATTCATTCAGTAGGAGCTTATAGTAAAAACTTCTATTCATTCATGCAACACATGATCAGTAGCCTTCCACTACATGCCAGGTTGTGATACAGTAGTATTCACTACTTACTCAAGACACAGTCCTTACCTTCTCAATGGTCTGGCACAGTCATTCTCAAATGGATGTGACTACCCCCCAGGAGACATTTAGCAATGTCTGCAGACATTCTTGGCTGTCATAACTGGGGAAGGTGCTAGTGGCATCTAGTGGGTAGAGGCCAGGGATGCTGCTAAACATCCTACCATGTACAAGACAGCCCCCACCACAAAGAATGATTTGGTCCAAAATGTCAATCATACCAAGGCTGAGATACCCTAAGCAGGAGAGATGAACATTTCAACAAGCAATTTCAGTAAAGCATAATAAGTGCCATATTGTAGCAGAAGCAGCTAAGTGAGTATTGGGGAAAGCCTTCCTGTGAAGTGATATGTAAGCTGAGACCTCAAAGATGAGCCACAGTGAAGGGCTGAGCCTGGCTGGGTGGGGCTGGGTGGGGCAAGCAGAGGGAATAGCATGTGTGGGAGCTCAAAGGCAGGAAGGAGCAAGAAGCCTTGAGAAGCTGAGTGCTTCCTGTAAATGGAAGGGGGAGTAAGGAGGGCAAAGAGCTTCTGCCTTTGGTGAGGCTGGAAGGCAAATGGGGCTGGAACATGAGGGACTTGTGGCCTGTATTTTGGAATAGGGTTTTGTCCTAAAATGTACTGGAGAGTCACTGAAGGATTTTAAACCAGAAAGTGACATGATAGAAATTTGTTATAGAAAAATACAAATGTATTGTTAGGCACTATTCTAGGTACTTGGGAGGAAATACAAAGATCATCTGTTCCTTGGCAGTCTGATAAGAAAAATAATATGTGCCCTCAAATCGGATCATTGTGATGCAAATTACATGTTAAAAAAAAAAACGAAACATTGAGACAGATCAGTTTCCATTTATAAGGCAAGAGGAAATTAGTCCATTTGGGAATCAAAAGGAACTGGGATCTTGGTGTTGACCAAACTGGGGAGGTGATTAAGAGGCTGTACAGGAGGGAGTTACAGAGCCCAACATTAAGTATGAAGGTACCAAATATAAGGTGAAGCTGGAAGTAGAGAAATAAGTAAAGAAGTTGGCTTTTGCTTAGTACTTAGTTTTGTCCAAACCAAGTGTCTTTCCATTTCTTAAATGTAATAGGTTCTCCTTTGTTGCCTAGATGTATTACTTGGAATATTCTGCCTTTCTAAACAGACTTTCACCTGATTAACACCTTCTCAGCCTATAGATCTCATATATCTCATACTGGACCCTTTTTGAAAATTTCCCTATAAATTCCTTAGTTTGAAGATTGAAATTGTTTAATTGTTTATAGCCTCGTTAGGTTCTAATCTTCAAGAGAGCAAAAGACATGAATTATTGTCCATTACTGTACTCCGTAATTTAGCACACTCCTAGTAAATAGCAAGTGCTTGGTAACTATGTATTGACTTGGCTGGAAGTTGGAAGGCAGGAGAATACAAATAGAGTGAAATCTAATCTGAGGAATGACTCAGGGTCAGGGCAGAATTTCAGAACTGAGGCTGCAGACTCTAAGAGAGCTGGAATCCTATTTATTGGGTGCCAGCTGAATGCTGTTGGGGTTGGCATGGGTATGGAAAGTTCAAGGCCACATCAACAGAGTGAAACAAGTACACAGATTCAGAAGAAATTAATTCCTTCAGGAGGAGAAAGAAGCCCCAGAAAGCTATGTGAAGAAAGTGGCATTTGACTTGGCTTAATGGACAGACAGGCTTTGGTGTTGCTATTACGTGGCTCTGTTCTCCTTACCTTGGCATATGTTGATGTGGCAAATTTCTCTCTCCACACCACCATCTGTCAGAGCACAGGTGTGGCAGAGTATCACCTGGGTTATACTCTGTGAGTTATACTCTGTGGGTTATCCCTACAGGGGACACCTATTGTGTGCTGTTATGGGCTGGGATCTCCAGGCACAAACACTGAAAACACAAAACACCTACAGCATATTCAAAACAGAGTACATTATGTATTCATTATCATGAATAGTGTATGTGTGTGTGGATCCATAAAAACTTGCATTTTGTTCAGGGGCTTAAAGAACTTCCACAATGAAATCTCATTTCTTCTGCATAGCAATAATATGAGACAGGTGAGAAAGACATTGTTACACTTATATGACAGGTGAGAAAGCAGTGGCATAGAGAGGCTAAGCACCTTATCAAAGGTCACACAGCTATTGTTATGCAACCAGTGATGGAGCTCAGGCCTTTTGGTTGCTAATCAATCTAGCCCTTTCTGCCCAGTGTAGATGAACTCTCTAGATTGTGAGAAAATATGTTTAAATGTGTACTGAGAAGCAACTGCCATTAGCTCAACCTACTGTGGAATGTTTACTGGGGTCTTACATTATGACCACTTGACACATGAATCATCTTCACTTCAGAAGTTGTATGTGTCTGATTGACCTAATGAATTAATTTCTTCAATATAAAATTGAGATTCTTGTATTTTAGTAACATGTCAGTGTCAGTTTTACGAATAAACAAATAATCATTAATAACATAAACTTATATTCATCTAAATTTAAAAAGTTAGTTACATACCTGGCTTACCTTGAAATCAACTGAAATCAGTCACTAAGGAACAAAATTCTCCAGAGAAACAGTTTCTTCCTTGAATCTGAGTGCTAGGGCATATAATCATAAGGCTAATGTTGAAGTAACTTGGTTAATGGCAACACATATACACATATCTAGCTCTAACTACTTATATGGCTGCTCAAAATCCTTATAAAGCCTTTCAGCTCAAACTTGGTGCAAATGCAAACACACTTGAATTCTCCATGTCCCCCTGCCTCCAGTCTTTTTTATTTTTCCATTTTCATCTTATCTTCCACCGATTTCTCTCAAAGATGGTTTCTTCTCTGTGATAGTTTCTATGATAAAACTAATGATAAGGCAGGCTCATTAATTCTGAAAAAGAAAGAAGTATAGCTATGTTGAATTAGATGCAAATTCATTTATGTGGTCTGAAGTCTTTGAGCATCGAATGTTTTCAAGCATTTGTAAAAAGAAGTGCTCTTTTATGATGTTCACGTTGTCTTTACCTTCCACTCTTGCTGCTTTATGCCCACACTCACGTACACACATGCTTGCAGAGACAGACGCTGTTCCTACGCAACTTTGCCCAAACAGTGTTCTCCCACAGATAAATCACTTCCTTCCCAAGGAAGCAAATACCTTTGCCACATGGCTGGAGTGGGCGGGGGACTCTTCCTCCTGAAATACTCACCCTGACTGTCAATCATTTAGCACTGAAACAAGGAGAGCCTCTCTGAATGTTGAGCAGCCAAGACAGCTGCCCACACTGGACATCAGCAGCAGAGCCCGTCCTCAGGGTGACTCCATTTACCAGTTCTGGAATGACTGAAGGGCCTTGCATCAGCAGACAAATCTGATTAGTGGTGGTAGCCATCCAGGCTGACTTTTATGTCGGCGTGAAGAGCAAAGCATGTATGAGCTTCCCAGAGCTAATGTTGAAACTAAGCAGAAGCCTCAGACAGATGAATTATGGCTGGGAGATCCCACGGAGGGCATCTTCCTCCTCCCGTATTACTCAAGGGGGAAAAAATAATCACACACACATACTGATAAGTTGCAAATATATGAATGCTGATAATGTGCTTCCACTATTGCACAAAGGAAGAAAACACATAAATGGGTTAATTAGCTCCTATGCAGAATTTAATTAGAGTATCTTTGTTCACTCTGCTTCAGCCAGAATCTCAATTATCCATCCCTGTTTCCAGGATTTTTGAGTATGGACGTAAATTTTCACTTGGAGCTTCCCATCTGAAGCTTGGGGGTCTCAACCACCTTCCACATGGCAACAGTAGCCGATTTCAACATCAAATTTTGATTACTTTGAGGTCATCCCATTATTACGGAGAACTCTTTTCAGCACTCAAAATGTATTCTACATTGCACCTCCCTTACACGTGTTTAATAATAAACTGGCTTTTAAAAAGGTCAGAATGGAGCTAGGGCTAAGAACTCTGTGATTTTTTCCCATAGGATGAAACAATGATAAGTGACCTTGATTGTGTAATAACTCATTTAACCCCCACAGCAGTCCTTGAAGGTAGGTTTTATTATTATTATTATTATTATTATTATTACGAGCATTTGTTAAATAAAAAAAAGTCACACCAAGGCTAAGGGATTTGCACAAGGACTTAAGCCCAGGTATTCTGGATTCTGAGTCCACACTCTTAATCATTAATATGATTATCATTAATATGATTAAGAGTGCTCCTATGTCTCAATAATATTCTCTTATGAGAAAGCCAATATCAATTCTATTGAAATTGTAAATTTTAAAAATTAATTCTTTTGATAGGAATGACATTATTTAGAGCTATTTTGATTCCAAATAACACAAATCAGACACATACTTAATTATATGAAAGGGGAATTTTTTTGTGAGACTGGGGGGATAGTTCTTGAGAAACTCAGGGCGGGGAGTGCAGCTAGACCTCAGAAACAAAGGATGCTAGAAATAGGAACAGCATCAGGAAGGCCCTATCCTTCCTCCTTATTTCTTTCTACTATCATTGGTGCCTGCTTTCCTTTTCTTTCTGTCAACAAAGTTGCATCTTCCAAGTCTCCATTTTATAGGGGGAAAACACATATCCTCAGATTCTGAGCTTTATTTCCTATACTCTAGGATCCAAAGAGAGTTTAGTCCAAGATTTGCTCCTAATATGCCCAGAGAGCCCAAAAAGAAAAATGATAATGATAATGATAATGATAATGATAGCTACCAGTGAGGCCCTTGGGGAGGATAGCCATATTGATTTGTGTGTCTGGTGTTTGGAATGGCCCCTCTGCCGCTCACATGTAGGTGCTGCTGTGTTTCAAAGTACAAGCATCGCAAGGGTCTCTCAACCTTACTGAGCCAGCAAGGAACTTCCCTGGGCTTTTGACAAATCTATAAGTGCTTTCCAGGATTTGATACTTGCAACAACATTGAGGAACAGACAAGGTAAGTACATTTACTATTATTATTATCTTTTTTAACAGATGAGGAAACAGAGGTCACCTAGAGAGGGAACCTTTCTTACCCAATTTTTCACTGCTAGCAAGTGACAGAGCTCTTAGTCAATGGCTCTTTGTACAACTAAATCAAAATTCAAAACACAGCTTTTAGTCATGGTCCACCCTATATTAAAGAATTCAATAAAAGTACACCTGATTTGAAGATTAGGAGACAAATCTGCAGACTTCTGGTCTTGCCATAATTTTTTTTCCCATATGCCTAAGGGGTCTGAAGCACACATTATTTTAACAGTTCAGTATTTGGAATTTAACTTTTTCCTAGAATCATTGCTTCTTGGCACTGAACACATACAATTTTCTTTTATTATTTTCTACTTGGCTCCTTGTTTTTGTTGCTGTTTGGATTATGAAAAAGTGGCCAATGTTGTAGATGTCAAAGCTTTGAATGTTCAGATTATCCATATAGAAGCCATGAGTTCTTTTGCTCCTTCCCTACCTTCTTAAAGAATATTTCCTCTGTTCGACAACATATCAATCATTGTCATCAATTAATACATGTGGGTACCCACTCCTTGGAGATTCACACTGCTCCCGCTCTCTATAGGGGCTCCTTCAACACATTTCCAGGGAAATTAGAACAGATCTCTTGGGTAAATGGTGTCCTACAAATCATGAATATGTAGTTAACCAGCTGTACTGCATCTCACACTCTAAGGCACACAAAGTTGGTTTTAATTCTGCATTTAAAACAGGAGACATTCAGGTTGAATATAAAAGAGAACATCTTGGTCATCCAAGGGAAAAATACTGGATCTACTCAATGAAAATATTGCTTTTTTTGTGTCTAGAAACCTGTATTAGTGCTGGCTCTTGTGGTACTCAGCTTCCAGGTGGCCCCCAATGATCTTCACCTCCTGGTATTCATGCCATTGTATAGTCCCCTCCCACCATGAATACAGATGATCTGTGTAACCAATAGGATATTACAGAAATGACAGTGTTTGACTTCTGAGGCTAGGTCATAAAAGACATTGTGGCTTTCACTCTAGTTTCTCTTGTATTGCTTGTTTAGAAAAAAGCCAGCTGCCATGTCATGAAGACATGAAAGCAGCCCATGAAGAGACCCATATGGGGAGAGCTAAGGACACCTGGCAACAGCTAGCATCAACTTTTAGAAATGTGAGTGAACTACCTTGGAAGTGGAACTTCCAGCCCCAGTCTAGTCTTCAAATGATGATAGCCCCATCTGATATCTTGCGTTCAACTGCATGAGATTCTGAGCTACAACCACTCAGCTAAGCTGCTACCAAATTCCTGACCCACAAAAACAGTGAGATAATAAATGTCTATTGTTGTTTTAAGCCACTAAATTTACAGGCAATTTGTTATGCGCAAAAGATTATCAATACAGCTTTAAAATCCTATTCTCGCTATATCCCATCTTAGAGCAGCTACATTTACATAACCCCTAATTCATGAGCACAGCTGAGCTATGTGCCATGTGCCCAGCGAGCTCTTTAGCCTGACCACAGCTGATTGGAACAGGCAGCTAGACCCAGACACAATAGACTAGGCCCAGTAGATTCCCCCTTCAGGAGTTTGGGTTTGAGTAAATGGATGACGGAGTCAGCTACTGCTGGGCACTGCTTCTGAAAAAGCAATGAAGAGTTGGGGGTTGTGTCAGCCATTATGATCTGGAGAAGCAGAGGGCTATGAATACCTGTGACTGTGGAAGAAGGAGCAGAGGCACAGACAGGAGCGGGGAGGAGAGAAAAAAAAATGTGAAAGTAGCTTTGGGTCCCAGTGGCTTCTCAGTGCCTCTTCTCAGGGGACTTGACACTAACTCTGAACTGCTGTCTCTAAAAAGTTCCAAACTTTATGATTTACACCAATCTAAGCTGTACCCACAAAGAGCTCTGACCCATAAGCACTTTCAAGGGTCATTTGATGATCACCTTTCCAAATGTTTAGGTATTTACCTAGAAGAATGAAGGGTTCTGGACTTGAGCTCTTAAGAAGTAGTGTTTCATGGAGGAAATAACATACCTTCTTTGCCATCACTCCATTTTAAAGCTGAAGAATCACTCAGAGAAAGTGGCTTGCACACAGTGCTATGGTGATTTAAAGAAGTAATGCTCTCTCCCTGGTACCAAATAAGAACAAAATTAAGAAAACTGTCTTCTCTAGACTTGTGTTCATTCCTTTCTGCTACTAACAAGCTGAAGAACAGAGAAGATTCACGCAGGTTTAGAACAATGTTCTTTTTACTCTGAACACCATGACTTGCTATGATGAATAGCTGAAGCGGCAGGTTCTAGGAGATACAGGCACATCCCTGCATTGCTTATTGATGTGACCCTATCTCATAGAGAGGACACTTCCTCGAGGGGCCCTGCATTGGCTTACACATTAATTTGGTACTGAAACTGAGCCCTTTGTGTGCAAAGGAGCCCTGGTTAGGAGCTTTTAGCTTCCATAAAAGAATAATGCTAAGTACACATTTTATGTGCCAGCCTCCTGCTCCAGAGAGATCTCACAAAAAAAGAATCTTTACAGGTGAAAAGTGGTAAGAGCTCCCTTTGCTTTTCATTGCAAGAGGGTATCTCATGCATCTGAGAAAATGAGGTCAGAGGAAGTCAGATTAGGAAAAGGTGGGTGAGGATGGGAGCAGCAGAGGAAGTCTTTATGCAGGAGGTGTGGGGTATGAGCTGCGCCTTGCACAGGTGGAGAGGTGGGAGGTGAGCCCTGCAGACCAGAAAGGTGGAGGAACACAGCTTTAGTGTTAATTTCCAAATGGAGCCTGAAGATGTTTCCATCATGAATACAAAATTATTTCTTCTGCAAGGAATGTTTCATGCTTCCATAAACAGCCTACGCCTGTATGATTTTATGGGAGAAATACTCCGTAATAGGGAGAGATTTCTACTTACAGGGAGTTTTTAAGTGAGCTGCAATGATGTACCTTCAATAAAAGAAGAAATGAAACATCAGAGACACTTAACAGGAATGGTCTTGGATCATGTGACTATTCTTTGATGTCTCTGGAGGATATTACCTTGTTTGTGTTTCTGTTTCTCAGCCCAAGGAATTTAAGGTTTGGGGGCTTTGGACCTGTTCATTGTTCCAGTCTCAATTCTCATCATTCCTCCTTCCAAGTCTATGTTCCTGCCATACTGAACTATCACCATTTCCCAGAGGCAGTGCTTTTATAGTCCCATATCCAAGCTTATGCGTCTGCCATTCTGTCTGCCTTGAATATTTTCTCAGACCTGTCTTTACCTGGTTAACTTCTTCTCTTGTTTTGAAGCTCAGATGAGATATCAATACATCTGAGAATTTTTTTGTGTTCCCTTTCACTCTCTGTTCCCCTAAATTTTCCATTAGAGATCTGTACTGGACACTTGCCATGCTTTTTGAGCTGTGCAGTAGCAGCTTTTGAACACACACTTTCTCTGGTTGGACAATATCCTGCCTTATCCTCGACTTGATTGGTGCAGTCTCAGCCTCATCAGTTGAGCATTCTTGGGTCAGGCCTTATTAGAAAGCCAGTGACATGAGAAAGGGGACATGCACAAAGTATTTTTCCTAGCCAAACTGACAGCAAATGCACCTAGGGTTCAGGTCAGAGGAAGTAGAAGTTCTGGTATTTAGCATCCAGGGCAGGAGCTATGTGCTGCTGTTTTTGGTCAGGGGGCAGCAGTGTGGGATTTGCTGGCATGTCCCCAAACTGTGGTTTGGGGGTTGTATGGTGTAAAAACTTGGCTTTCTGTTAACCACTTTCAGTCCAATCCTTTTATCAATTATCAATTCATTTTTCTCCTTAAATTACCTTAAAGGGTTATTTTCAGCTAAGAACTCTGAATGAGGCAGTACCCCCTCCTCTGTGCCCCAACAGCCTCCTGAGCTTTCCTTTTCATTCCACATTGTGATTTATTCTGATTGCCTTCCTACTTGCACATCAATTTCCTGAGGTTTGGGACCAAGTATACATTCTTCATAATTATACCCCAGTTCATCCTGCAATGCCTGGTGAAATAAGTATCCACTGATTAAATAAATGCGCAAATATTTTTCCATATGCCCTTTACTATTGTCTCATTCAGGAGGACACTTTTCAACTACCCTTTCATTCAGAATGAGCCAAATGCAGAGCACACGTCTGTGGGCACCAGGGTGTCCTAGGAGAGCCAGTTAGAATCAGGAGTGGACAGCTACACAGAACAGCCAGATATAAAACAGAGAGGCTTGTACCTAAAGAAGGTAGAAACGCTCATTGCAAGGCTTAAATATCAGAGACTTCTGTCTGTTTTAAAAGGTGAGGGCAAATCCTTGGACAGAAGCTAGGTAAACCAGCGACAGGGGCTGAACATAGAAAACAGGTCTCAGGAGTACAGTATCAGCAGGTGGGAGGAAGAATGAACAAGCACTTTCCCAGGGATGAGTGGGGGAGGCAGGTAGAAAGGAAGCAGATGTACAAAGGCCTTGAGGTGGAAGGTCTGGACACACGCCAGGAATAGAAGGAAAGCTGGTGAGGCTGGAAGCAGTGATGGGCCCCAAGCCATTGGCACAGAGAATCCATGCTGCCTGAGAAATTCTCCTCGACTTCTACCTGGAAAGCCACTACTCATCCTTCACATCAGCTTGGGTCTAAGATCCCCACCAGGAAACATTTCCTGACCCTGAACTTGACTTGAATCATTTACTGGAACCCCGAGACCCTGTTGTTTCTGCCCAAGCACTTATAGTGTTAGAATATAGTTATCTGTTTATATGCCTGTCTTATAATACTAACAAATACTGATAACAATAATAGTTGCCATTTGCCGTATGTCAAACACTCTTTTCATATCATTCATTAAATTCTCCCCCAAATCTGTACCATTGGCACCATGATTATCTGTACTTTTCGGATGGTGAAAGTAAGACTCAGAGAAGTAAAGTGACTAGCTTAAAGTTGCATAGTCAGTAAACGGCAGAGGGGAGGTATGAACTCAAAGTCTGCTTGATTCCAGGGCCTCTGCCGTTAAACACTAGTTTATAATAACTTAATGCCATATCCCAGCTGGATATCTGAGCTCCAGTTTTCTTACCCTTTTTGAAGCTCAAGAAGCCAAGTGAGGATTTAGGAGTAAGGAAAGAAAAGTAAATTGTCGGAGTGACACGGTGTCTGGCGGAGCTGAAACTGGAATCCAGATTTCTCAGTTAATCTTTAGGAGAACTATCTAGGAAGATGAGGCTGACCCAAGTAGATTGGGGTGAGTGTTGGAGGAGGAAGGGAATATTAGTAATTGGCTCTGCAGGTGGGCCAAATACCAGTGTGCAGGAGAAATAATTTTTGCACAGAGAGCCTGCTGGTAATTAATATCCTGTGACTCTGGACAAGCTGCTGCCATCAAGAGCCAGCAAGGCCTGTACAGTCTTGCTGCTCTGCTTAGCAGATACATCCAGACACTAGATGCTCTGAGGGGAAATGCCTCCGATCGGCATTGGCTCCCTTCCTAAAAAACCGAGATTTATGAGCAGGCCCATGGGGGCAGAGTGGAGAATGGCTTCAGGCTCAATTTCAGCTGTTCCACAATGGGGCCCTAGTCCCTCTTCTCTTACTTTCAAGCTAGCAGGTAAAAAGATAATAGAAGTATGGAATCTTGGACCTGGTTGTGTCCTTTGAGATCCTCTTAAATGGGGCATCCAAACATGCTGGTCCTCACAATTATCTAGGGCATTGTGAAAAACACACATTGTGAGACCCGCTTAAGACCCCAAGGCACAGATATTGGCAGTTTCTAACAGCATCTAGAGGGATGCTGATGATCAGCCTGGTGGAAGAATCTGTGATCTAACCCAATAGAATGATGGCCACATTATATAGATGGGAAAACAGAATACAGGAGGGGAGGGTGCAAGCAGCATAAGAAAGTGGTTAAAACCTTGACTCTGCCACGTGGCTTAGAGAAAGTAACTGAGCCTTCTCAAACTCCAGTTTTTTCATATTAAAAACAAAACAGAGCTTATTTCGAAGCACTCTTGTGAGATGTAAGTGTAAAGTCACACAGTTCCTGACAAAGTAAATGTTTGCTGTTATTAAGCAGGAGGGGGGAGCAGACAAATATAATAAATAATTATAATCTAGTAGGATTAACAATTTTGGTCATTTTTATGGTTGTTGTTGCTCACCATTCTCTTCTCTGTACTCTGTTAGAGAAAACCTCTCCCTGGACAACAAGCTGAGCACTCCATACACGACTATGTAGATGAACTCCCTTGCTGTGATATGAACTTTTTTTTCCTCTGAGTTTCCCCTCTTGCTAGGCCAGCTTACAAAGACCTAAACAGACTCCACTGCCCGACCTGCCATCAGAGGCCCTTTAGAGTGGAGCATCTGAGAGAATTGATCCATCCCACAGTCCAGGGACCCACAGGCAAGGACATGGATGATTTTCCGGGACACAGGCTCAAGGCCTGGACCCAGGGCGTCTCCAGCTACTACTCCCTGGATCTCTCTTTTGAAGAGACCAAATGCAGAGAGCTGGGCAGTGTGGGTGTGTAGTCTGCGATGTATTTGCATATCTCAATTTCAATGCAGGTACTTTTTGTTATGTGCATGCATGTGTGTACACATATCTGCAGGCACAGAACAGACAAATCCACCACACTGAGATTGGGTGGGAAGAAAAGGCACTGAGTTTTACACATCTTCTATGGTGATAAGTATGTAACATGTATTTGTTAAATGGATGGATAGAATGAGTGAATAAATGACTGAACAAATGAAGAAATGTGCAAGTGTCTCAAATGGAAGCCATGGGAAAGCTTTCCAAATCCAAAGTGTGAAGTCAGAGACTGATACATCTATGTCTCTGAAAATATTTGTTCCTTTGTTTGACATGACAATTTTCAAAGTCTTCTAGGTTTTACAGTTAGACAGGCTTAGATGAGAAACCCAGCACAAGCTTCTTAGCCTCTCTAAGCAGCAATTTCTTTTTAAATCAGAGATGTCAATATTCTCACTTAAGTTTGTGATGAAGATTAAATCAAGTAACATATGTATGTTATGTGCCAAGCACAGTGCCTGTCACAGGGGAACTTAGTAAATCTTTTCTCTCTCCGTTGCTACTCCCTCTCTTTCTTTTCTTATTGTCTCTTTTCCTACTTTCCTCCTTCCTGTTTCCCTTCCCTTCTTATCCTCCTCCTTCTTTCCTTCTTTTTCTTTTCTCCCTCTGTATTTCTTCCCTCAAGGATACATCAATGCATTATCTTTCAAAACACTTCATTAAAATGTTGGCAGAATTCCCTGGGGTTGAGACGGTGCCTCAGAAGGTCAGCTTGGAGACAAGAGAATGTTCCAGACGGGTGTGGGCATGCTTTCCAAACTTCAAGCCCCATTACGAGTTCACTATTTAATTCCTTCTAAGAGTCAGTGTAGTGCAACAGGAAGAAAAAAAAATAAAGTAGACTAATTTGATATTTTGTCCAAGTCCTCCCATTATGGGAGACTGAGCCCTGGAGGTGAATCTTGGTTCAATCCCTTTCCCTTTCTGGTCCTCAGTTTTCCTGTCTGTCAGATGAGGAGATTGAATTAAATGAGAACTCTTACAACCCTTCATTGCTAGGTGAGAGTATACATATTTTATGTGCTGGAGAAAAGAGTTTCCTCCTATGTCTTGTGTACAAGGCTCAGAATGTGAGATGGGGACAGAATTTACAAGGATCTCATTCAATTGCACTTAGCCATATAAAGTGATGTTGGGGTTGACAACTGGAGGAACATATCTTAAGTGTTAAGGCCATTCAAGAAAAAAAAAAAGGGAGCCCTTGGGAATTGTCCTTCTTTTGGTCTCCAGATGTGTGGTGTTAGAAGAACATCCTTCAAGAATGCCTTGCCTCGTTAGGAAGAAGTAATCATTATGATTACATTAATAACTACCATTTATTAAGCATTATTCAATTCCATGACCTGCACTAAGTACTTTATGTAAAATATCTGGCATGTTTTTTTAAATAAAATATAGGGTCAATGCTACTACTATTATTTACATTTTATAGATAGGTAAGTGGCTTGCAAGGTGAATGGCAGGTAGGATATGAACCGAGACTATCTAACTTCACAGACTGTGCTCTTAACAGCTACCATACCCAGCATCTCTGAAAGCAGTTACAACCCAACAGATACTTCTAATGGCACTGCTGCTATGACCAGAACGACTGCAAGGACCAATGGTGGTGATAATAGGCTATCCTTTATGTTGACATTTTGCACTTTTTTTTTTTAAATCCTCTCCATTGTTTCTTAACACCATTCCAGAGGAAAAAATAAAGGTGTAATTGGATTTTCCCCATTTCACAGATTAAGAAAATGAGGCTCTGAGAATTTGTTTCTTGTATAATAACACAGTAAGGGACAGAGCTAATACCATGGCCCTTGGCTCTAAATGTAGCCTTTTTCCTTAAGGCGATGTTGAAGTCTCCTTAAGTGAAGTGTAATTGCACCTCTAGCAAGAGGGTAAACTGAGACACAGTTTATCTGTTTGCCACATTTTCTACAGAAGTTGTGAGTGTGCTGGGTGCAGAGAGTGGTCTCTCTGCTCATTGTCCTCTCTGCTTCGGCTGCCCCATTCTGCATGCCTGCCAGAAGATTCCCTGGTATCAGGTAAGACAGAAACTTTCCAGTAGATCGGGCTCGGTAACCCACTTGCCTCAGTTCAGCACTCAGCACAGAAAGCTCAGATGTCATTAATCACGGTTGTTTCCATAAAGTGCCATCATCTCGTGTCCCAGGCACAAGCATACATACCCAAGGGAGAAACTCTAGAAAGAGAAGCCAAGGCATGCACTCTAGCACCAGACAAGAAGGAAGAGACTGAGGTTACTGAAGTGTCAGAGAAAGGGTGAAATCTTTAGCACTCTTGTTGGGAAAAAGCTTTGCGTAGAGTCCTGTCAGACTACCAGAACCTCAGCCTCCAGGAGCAACTTACCCAGAATTAAATCCTGATGCCCTCTGTTGGTGTTTTCCAGTAATGGTAAAAGTTTAGAGATTTAGAAAGGAAACAACAATTTTTGCAACACAGATATAAACCCCATAAAGCCCAATGAACCCTGTAATTACATATACACACAAATTCACTTGTACCATGTGTTTATTCTCAGCACCTGCAAAATAGAACCACAGACAGCCCTATGATTAATGGCACAGTGCATTGAGCATGTATTATATGGTGGCAATGTGCCAAGTTCTTTACACACATCATCCTTCCTGCAGTCACAGATAGTAGGCATTACTCTCTCACATTTACAGAGTAGAAAAAGAGGAGCAGAGAATTCATATAACACACCCAAAGTTAGTAAAACTATGCCCTGGCAGGTCTTGAATGCTAACCTAAGTGGGTCCAGAATCCATGCTGCCTCCTAACTTAGAAATGGAGTTACGACTTGAACCTGGATCTCCTAACCTTCAGCCACATTACCTTTACATTACTGTGTACAAAATATAGATGTTTGGACTTTCCTAGTCCACGTGGAGACACACTGAGCTAAATTTAGGCTTCTGTCCTGGACACCACTGCGGAACACAATGTTTGATCCAATAAATGAGATCCTGTTTTTCCACCTGTGTTTAGAACCAGTTGAGAGATACACACAAGAGTAAAAAGGAAAAATCAGTCATTAATTTTTGCTACTGTTAAATCTCTTGGATTTTGTGGCTCTGGGCCTGTTGTCCAAGTGGACCTGCCAGTATTTCATTCCTGAATAAGTGAAGCTCACCTGCTCAGTCATTGGTATAGCGTTCAATCACAGGCCTCTACCTTTAGAGAGATAATCTGTTTGACGAAGCTTAGCACACGACAGAAGCAGAGAGTGCCTCCTTCTTACAGGCAGGGAGACCTGAAACAGACAAATACATAAATAATCAAGGCTGCAGATTGAGCTGTGTATGCCCATTTCTTTCTGCAGAACCCACTAATCAGATAAGTTACTCCTCCTCTCCTGGGGTTATAGAGCAGCAACAATATTATGTTAATGGAAGTTCCTTCCAAATGACATGAGAAGCTGAGTATAAGCAATTTCACTTAAATGCTGTCGTTTCAGGGGTTCACTAATTCAGAATACATAAAGTTCCTCTTAGGATTATCTGCAAAGTTTGGCAAGCAAGTTAAAGCTGAAATCTAGAGCACACAGAACAATTAGATTCCTTGAAAGATGGATTTTCAAGCATTGCGTTATAACTAGCTTGTGATATACTGGTTACCAATAAATATTTTTCAATTTCCATCAGCATGTCCCCATAGGAACTTGAATTAAATTCTATCCAAAACATGGGCTTCTGGAGTTTAGACAGTCCTTCTTTTAATTAGTACAAGTGATGAATCTGGCTCAATGTAAATGAGTTATAGTGTTGACTTTTGCGAGCTACTTTCTAACATGGAAAGTTTTATTGTAAGCCCAATTTTTGCCTGCTTGAAATTCTCTGAAAAGCTTCCTTTTGGGTGGTAACTTGTCAGACCCATGTCTTGTCATAAGTTGGAGGAAAACCAATGCCACTATTTGGGAGTTGGACTCAATCTGAAGGCAATAGGCTTGTCACATTTAATTATTTCACACTCACCAGGCCATGAAAGTGTCAATTTCACCTGAGGGATAAAGGTACCAGGAAAGAAAAACTGGCCGAAGTGTGGGAAAACAATAAATTATGGTTAACAACAGCAGCAACCTTTAGAAGTTAAAGAAGCAGCTTTCCCCAGAGAGGGACTAGAGGGGGATTGAAAGATATAGACCTGTATATTGATTTTCTCCTAATTTTACTAATAAAACATTAGAATTCTAGAAAATAGGTATATAAAGTGATTTTAGAGGTGATTATCTCAAACTGTTTTAGTTTATTGGTATAGTGACTAAGACATCTCTGATAGTTTAATAATAATAATAATAATCACCATTATTTATTCAGAATTGATGTGTCCGTCACATAAGTGGGTGAACATAGGCCAGAAACTGTGTTTTCCAATTACTATTATTTTTATGCTAAATTCTAAATTAGTGAGAACCATATAGAAAAGCCTATTAATTTTGTATATTATCCCCCGTCAAATTCAAAGAATTGCAAATGTTCCAATGGCATTATTTGTGTAATTCTGGCATAAACCACAGCATTTAGCTCAGGCATAGACCATAGCATTGAAATCTCCTCCCACAAAATCAAGACTGATACATCCTTTTTAAAAACAAACATTGAAAATAGAAAGTTCATAGTGTGGTACAATGTCTTTGCTCATGTAAGGCTACGACATGGATAAAAAAAAAAATCTCCAAACCTTGCTAATCTCAATAGTTGGGGTGATAGAATAGTAAGGTTAAAGTTCTTAAACTACAGGATCTAATGTAACTGAAAATGGTTTGTTTCAAGTTGCTAGATGCTGTAGGAAAGAGGCAAGAGTTAGATTAAGGGGATGTTTCGTGCACAAAATATCGGAATGAATGTGTGTGCCTCCATTGCAATCTGTGATTTCCCATCTTGGGAGTGTAAAAAAGAAGAATGATCTGACATTTAAGAGAGTGCTTTTAGGCACATATGGCTTTACCTGTCACCTCTGTTACTTACTCATTTGTGATTTTGGCAAGTAACTCAATGTCTTTTTATTTTTTTTAATTGTAGTATCATATATTAATTATTTTTTCAATTATTTGTTTCATACATATAAAAATTGACATTTTAGCCGTTTTTAGTACACAAATCAGTGTCATTAATTACATTCACAATGTTGTACAAAATTTGATTTCTAAAATGTTTTCACCATCCCAGACACTCTGCACAAATCAAGTAATAACATTCCATTCTTTCTCCCCACTCCCAAACCCTGATAAACTCTAAGTACTTTCAGTTTCTATGAATTTTCCTTATTTTATATAAGTGGAATCACACAATATTTGTCCTTTACATCTGGGTTATTTCACTTAGCATGATATTTTTAAGGTTCATTCGTGTTTCAGCATGTGTCAACATTTCTCTGAATAATTTCTGTTTTATGTGTATACCACATTTTGCACATCCATTCATCTGTTGATGGACATGGGTTGTTGCCACCTTTAGGCTGTTGTGAATAATGCTGCAATGACCTTCAGTGTAGAAGTATCTTTCTGACCTGTTTTCAATTATTTTAGATACATACCTAAGAGTGAAATTGCTGGATCATAGCATAATTCTATACTTAGCTTTTTGAGGAACCGCCAAACTGTTTACCACAGCAGCTGCACCATTTACATTCCTACAAGCAATGCACAAAGATGATAATTTCTCCACATTCTTGCCAAGACTTGTAATTTTTTTCTTCATCTTTTTTATTATAGCCATCCTAGTAGGTAGGAAGTGACGTCTCATTGTGGCTTTGATTTGCATTTCCCTAATGAAGTAAATCAAGATTCTTTTTTGAACTTTTGGATTTTCACTTACAAAATGATTAGAAAAGTGCTTATTTTTTAGATTTTCTGTGCAGAATAAATAAAACTGTATTGGCTGAAACAAAGTAAAATCCACAAAAGGGTAGATGATGGCATCAGTACTGTTGGAGGTAATGATGCCTTTGTCCATTCAGGTACCTTCCTTTTGGAATATCTTCTCTTCCCATATTTCCAGCTGTTCACCTTAAATCCATCCCCCTGCCTGTTCACACAGAAGTAAAGAAATACACATTTAAAGTTAGAGGAGCGATACTGGGATCCATGATTTGCTGGCAAGGATTTGGGGAAACATCAGCCTCAGCAAATATCTATTTCTCCTTATCTTCTTTCACCAGAAATAGGAATGACTTTTCCTAGTCTTTTAACACTTTGCATAGCTACTACACAGAGTCACTTGTTAATAAATCACCCCCCTTCTTTCTTCATAGAACATTTTGTCTCTTAGATCATAAGTGGGATTGAAGTATTTTTCCTCTATTTCTAATCTATTGAGGTAAGATATGAGTGAGGACTAAATGGATACTATTTGCAACAAAGTGGTGGTGGGAACAGCCTGGAGCTTCTAATGCGTGTTTTAAATTTCAGATGTCACAGTTTGCATCAAGAAGAAAACTTTCTGGATGAGAACTTTGCGTATAAAAATCACTGAACTGGAGATAGGGGTTCCTTTTGGTCTTACTCCACTACCATTTCTGATCATTCCTCACTGCTTAAATTAATTGATGAGAGCATAAGTTAATATATTTATTTATTTTTTTGAGACAGGGTCTCCTTGCCCAGGCTGGAATATAGATAGTGGCACAAACATGGCTCACTGCCTCCTCAATCTCCCGGGCTCAAGAAATCCTCCTGCCTCAGCCTCCTGAGTAGCTGGGACCACAGGCATGCACCAACATGCTCAGCTATTCTTTAAAAAAATTTTTAGTAGAGATGAGGTCTATGTTGCCCAGGCTGGTCTCCTGGGCTCAACTGAGTCTCTAGCCCTGGCCTCCCAGAGCGTTGGGATTACAGGTGTGAGCCACAAATTAAACTATTTGAAGTATTAAAGGTTAAGAGATGAAAATGTTAGTTCTTACACAATTGCAGAGTTCTTTATGAAATGTGAATTGTTATGGTGTTGGAGCTAGTGAAATGTGAAAGGGTTATAAATTATACAATAAAGAAATTGTTCTTTAATAATCAATATAATGAGATAGTATTTAAAATTATTAACATGTTCTTACCTTACATTGCCTCTGGACCAGGAGAAGGTGAATTCCACCTTCAAACACTCAGAGAACCATTCTTTTAATAGAGTGCAGGCAATACAAAAATAAGCTTAGTCTCTGAGTTTCGGAGTCAAATTTTGGAACCTGAAAATCTTCAGGACTTTTATAATACTTTAAAAGACAATTATTTAGGCTGGGCACGGTGGCTCACGCCTGTAATTTCAGCACTTTGGGAGGCCAAGGTGGGCGGATTGCGAGGTCAGGAGATCGAGACCATCCTGGCCAACACGGTAAAACCCGTCTCTACTAAAAATGCAAAAACTAGCATTAGCTGGGTGTAGTGGCGCATGCCTGTAATCCCAGCTACTCAGGAGGCTGAGGCAGAAGAATTGATTGAACCAGGGAATCGGAGGTTGCGGTGAGTGGAGATTGATTGCACCACTGCACTCCAGCCTGGTGATGGAGCGAGACTCCATCTCAAAAACAAACAAAAAAGACAATGATTTAGAATTTCAGAATTCTGGTCACTAAAAACAAAAGACCCCAAATTTGTCTGATGGATGACTGGTGAATTTCTTGCTATCGTGATGCCTAAGACCACATAGAGTAAACACAATCCCCTATGATTCTGGAAAGATCAGCTTTTTCCAAAGCTACAAGTGAAAGTTGTAAACTTGACCATAGTCACACCTTCGTGAAAAACTTCTATCATCTTTTGCTGGGAGAATTCACTGATTACTTCTGGGAATAAGTAATCTCTCCTGCCCCAGTTTTTCTAGTAATTTGTTTGAACATTCCTTAGGGTACTTAACCACGTTGTACATTTTGTTATATTAGTTGGTGCACATAACTTACCTCTCTTCTTAATCTTTAGGACTCTGGAAAATAAGAAATGCAGGTTATAAGTGTTATAAGAATAGATTGAAAATTAAATGGTGCAGATGAATCACTTGGATACTAATCAAAATGTAGATTCCTGGTCTCCACCCACAAAGATTCTGATTCAGTAGCTCTCTGATGGCATCCAGGAATTTTTCATAAGCAATTATTCTAGATGATTCTAATGCAGGTCTAAAGACCACATTTACAGAAATGCTTCTTAGTTACATTGAAAATTGCATCTTGCACATAAAATATATACAGTAAATGAGTACTGAATACAAGAGTAGACTAAGGGGTTAGCAACTTCAAGTATTACTATTTTGGGAGATTTGTGTTTTTTGTTTTTGTTCCTTTATTTCAAAAAATTCTTAGTCATAAATTAAAATGAAAATAAAATGCCATTGATTGAGTGCCTCCTACTTTGTGCCAGGAACTTTATAATAATCCTGCCAGGTCATTTGCGAAAGAGAAAACAATTTTTTGCTCAAAGTCAAGGAATAGAACCTGACTTCACACTATTTGGTTTGATTTTAAAATCCATGCTCTTTTTATTCCTCCATGTACCCCAGGGTACAAGGCTTAGACACAAGGGTTTAGAAACAACTTCTTTCAGTGGTACTAAAACAGTTATTTATCTCCTGTGTGCCTTAATTTATCATCTGCAAAATAAAGTCAAAAAGATGTAAATAAATAGGGTGTATTATGAGAATTAATCAATGAAGTTTTGGAATGGGAGGCGAAAATATAAAAGCAGCATCAAATCATACGACTATTATTACGAACAATAACATCATCAGCATTGAACTTGTAATTTAATCCATGAAACATTGACCCATCAGCTCTGGTTATTATTATTGATAATTAATAAGGACAAGCAATGAGGTTAATGAGGGTTTTTCATAGCTTCAAATCTTTACCGGGTAAAAGAAGGGAAAAGTTAATTCTTTTCTTTACACCAATGTAACTGGTTTTGGGTTTGTTTTCTATTTGTGTGTTTCTTTATCTCTCCCTTAAAATTCTCTGGGGAGCACTTGGGATAATGGAGTAAACGAGTCAGTCTGCAAAAACGCATTTTAAAGTCCACAGTGGTGCCAGCTGCAACAGGTGGTAGTGAGAGAATGGCTTATCAGGGAAGCGTTGGTTCAAACCAAAACTTGGCTATTTTCTGAAATTAAGAGGATGGTGCTTGAGAGGAAGATAACCCTCTATAAATGTGATCCTAGGACTTAGGAAACTGCAAAAAGGTGCACTGAGCCATGAGCAGTCTGTGAGTTTAGCTAAGTCATTACACCTCCATGATCTGATCTGCAAAATGGAGGCCATGGCCTTTGTTCAGCTTGCAAGGTTGTTTTGAAGACCAAGTAATGTAATAATACACATGAATGTCCTCTTGGTCATTACCTGAGTTTGCAAAGTCGGCCAGAAAAAGAAAGCAAGTAATTTGAATATTAGACACACATATAAATTGTATGCTTTATTAAAAGATTCATAATTAGTGAATTATAAAGTCAGAAAAATGATCTAAGTCTTATATTTGGAACTTGGTGCTCCAAAGTGATATCGATTTTGCCTGAAAAGTCATGCCACTCAGCCAAGATATCATCCGGGTCCTATGTTATCTACCTGGAAACACGTGAGCTACTCAACAGAGATCACTACCCCCTCCAGAGCAGGAGAAATTTCAATACCTTGGTGACTTATTGGAAGGTTATTAGTGAATTCATTTTTTGATTATACTTTGACTAGAGAAGTGGCCCCAGTTCTACGTTTTATTCAGTTCTAAATTTAGCATCATCTATACAATATAATAATACCAAATAGCATTTTGAATATTTAGAGTAAATAGTTGTTGTTGTTGTTGTTTGAGACAGAATTTCACTCTGTCATCCAGGCTGGAGTGGTGCAGTGGTATGATTTGGCTCACTGCAACCTCTGCTTCCTGGGTTCAAGCAATTCTCCTGCCTCAGCCTCCCAAGTAGCTGGGATTACAGGCATGTGCCACGGTGCCTGGCTAATTTTTTTTTTTTTTTTTTTTTGTATTTTTAGTAGAGACAGCGTTTTGCCATGTTGGCCAGGCTGATCTTGAACCCCTGACCTCAAGTGATCCACCTCAGCCTCTCAAAGTGCTGGGATTACAGGCGTGAACCACCACACCTAGCCTTGATAAATAGTTTCAAAATTAGAAACTTGAAGAGCTAATGCCAAAATAGCCACCATTCTTCACTCTTCCCTGTACCTAGACCCTTTGCAAAACCACTTGGCTGTCTTTTCCATCAAGCAAGAGAGTCTGTTCCTCTATCTCTTGAATGTGGCCTTGCAATTTACACTGGCTAAGAGAATATGATGGAAATGGCAATGCCACTGGTTCTGAGTTTGGGCCTCATGAGTGCTTCTGCTCACTTCCATGGGAACCCAGTCATTGCTATGTCAAAAGCCCTGTGTAGCCTTCTGGAAAATCAGACAATGTATAGAGGAGAGTACAGATGAGTCCATTCAAGAGCAATTTGCAGTCAACAGAGTTGACTGATGCACAGCTGACTCCAGATACACAATGAAGGCAAACTGAGACAGGAGGAGTCATTCTGCTGATACACAAACTCAAGAGTAATAACATGTGTTGTTTTAGGCAATTACCTTTGAGGTGGTTTTTTAGGCAGCATTTGCTAACTTGTATAAATATACAATGAAGATCTTCAAATATAGCAATTTTTCTTGTGACTTTATGAAAGAAAGTTTTTAAAAAACTCACCCAACATGAGTTTACCAATAATAAAATTTTTATCCAATATCTACTTATAGTGGTTTAAAAATATTTAATTATGGTAAAATGTCTAATTTTAGTTTCAGTAGATAGTCATTCCATGGCCTCTTACATTCCATGTCTTAATGAATCAATGAGATGAACAAACAGGTCATTCCATGGCCTCTTACATTCAACTTTATAGATGGTCAAAACAAAAAATTCTTTTTGAGCACCTCACCTGTTCTGTCATATGTGCTGCTAGGTGCTGGGATGTAAAATCAATGAAGACGTACTGGACATTTCATCTTTAGTGAATTATTCTCTGGAAATCTGCTTTCAAATACCCCAGAAATTAGATTATTTTAAGCTGGTCTCAATAACCAATACCAATGGAATTCATTGAATATTTTCACTAAACTTTCTCCCCTTCACTAATGATTACTTTTCTTATTTGAAAAGCAGAAGGGCCAAGGTTTTGTCCATCTCTCTAGTAATTGACATGGGTAGATTTCTTCATCTTTCCCAGATAGGATATGACTAATACAATAAGTGATAACAGTGAGTTTACTCAAAGTAATGATATTCTAATGGTAAAAATCTTGAACATTGGATTTCGTCTCTGACATGTAGGCAACTTAGAAATGATCACTTTCACCCTAATAACAAGAAAAAGCTGGGCAAACTAAAAATCAATGACTTTTCTTGCTCCCATTAGAGAAGTAAGGTTGTAGGCTAAACTGCACACTGAAATCTGTAGAGAAAGACTCATCCAGAAAGACACAGCGAGATCTGCTTACCTGGAGGAAAAGCTGCTGGAGCCATACATTGATAGAAATACTGAAATTATAATTTTGAAGAACTGCTGGTGGATGAGTATGAACAAGCATGGGAGTGAGAAATGCCTGGGGGCCTCAGACTAAGGGGGTCCCTTATACTTTTGTGGGCTTTACAATAAACCTGCCAGGTCATTTGCAAAATGGAGGCCTCTACTGGGAACTCTACTAGGTTTTCAAGTTGAAGATCTGTAGAAGAGCTCCTTGTGTCTCTGGCAGGTAGATGTGAAGTGAAGAGTAATCATGAAATCCTCCCAGAGCCTCTTCATACAAAGGCACATACTCCCAGGCAGAAACACTGCCATGACCTTATTCCAGTTGGGAGAAGGAAAATTCTATTACTCCAGCCCCTATAGTATAACTCTCACCTAAGCCAAGGTGGGATCAGTAGGGGTTTGGAGTTTAAGGAAATTGGGAATGCTTCAGCCAGGAAAGAGAGGAGGTGACAAGTGGAAAACAATTTTTGTAGTACAGAAGAGTCACCCAATTACAGTACTAAGATACAACCTCAGGAAAACATTGAGATTTAGTGAGAATTTTACAAAGAGTGAACCTTGATGTATGTAAATTTAAAAATGAAAATTTAGGGGTTGAGAGAAGCTCAGGAAAGAATGCATGTGTAACAATGCATTTATGTAAAAAATATACAAAATGACCTCACTGAAGAGGTTGGGGAAAAATGAAGCTAACTTAAGTAACTTTGAAAATGATTGGCGTCTGGAAGTCTAAAGGCAAAGAAACTGTACATAAGTACTGTACTTTTGTTGAAAAAGCTATTTCTCATGGAGGTACAGGTTAACAATTCTAAAACCACTACATGTGTATGCTGGAATTGAATAATTAAGTAAATGGATGGCAGATGGCGGGAGCCAGGTTTCTCACTGCTGGAGGGGAAGGTTGCAAATAAACAAGGAGAGGAAGCTAGAATGGTCCGTGTGGTAATGGATTAGAGTTGAAGACATCAATATGAGCTCATGTTTTGCTTAACATAGACACAGATGATTAAATACAGAACTATATATAGGTATGTGTACATAAATGGGTTAGTACACAGACACACAGTTCCTTACTCTGTCAGCTGGGTGGCTTTATGACCAATGACACCCAAATTTACCAGTAGTAACAAGCATACCCAGTGTCTGTATCTTGGTTTCTAATTTCTATTGGAATTTCAAAGGTTACTTTGAAAAATATCTAGGACTGGTGCAGGAAATATACAGGGTAAACCCAGAGCATCTCATAGTACCTGAAAGTATATCACTTTAAAAAAAACACACACACTGTAATGGGGATGTCAAAGGGATGCAGGAACTAATTGCAAGAGCTCTCAATGGTCAATGCTGGAGCAATTTGAGCAACGCAAGAGAGTTTATGTAGCATTGGATTCTAATTGAAAGTATAAAATAAATATTCCATGAATTCATATTGACTTAAATCAATGCTGGGGTAGATAAATGAATGGGGGAATATAGACAAATGTCCCATGCAGAAGAATTTTAAATAATTTATATATATATTCTGTCCTCAAGAAGTTAGAGCCTAACTCCCTCTGTTCCATAGATGTTGGCTATGCATAATGACTTTCTTCGAAATATTCTAGTATGAAGAGGAAGGGGAAAAAAGAGTAACTTTAGTGGAAAAACTTGAAAAACACCATCTTCGCCATGTGATCAAGCTGGACATTATCAGTAATGTCATGTTCACAGTATGTCCGCTTGATATAAGATGATGAAAATGACACTTTACCTCTGTGATCATCCTCCCCCAAACCCATAACTCCAGTCTAATTGTGAGAAAAAAACATAACACAAATCCCAGTTGAGCGACATTCTATCAAAGCTGTCAAGGTAATCAAAAACAAGGAAAATCTGAGAAAATGTCTCAGTGAAGCCTAAGGGGACCTGATGAATAAATGTAATGTAGGAGGCTGAAACACAAAAAGCATGTTAGGTAAAAACTAATACAATTTGAATAATGTGTGTGTGTGTGTTAATGAGTAATAGCGTCATAACATTATTTCATGAATTGTGACATACTAATGTAAAATGTTAATAATAGAGTAACTTGGGTGTGAGTGATATGGAAACTCTGTACTATCTTCACAATTTTTCTGTAAATCTGAAAGTATTCTAAAATGTAAAACGTTTATTAAAAAATACTGGGCACTGCAGCAAGCTTGGCGAGAAGAATATTTTTAGGCAGGAGAAGAAGCCAAGGAAATCAGCATAGTGTAAGGATGCTGGGCTTTGGAGCTTAACAAAACTGGGTTTCAAGATCAACTCTGCTATGTTTTGAATGCGTGCTGCTAAGCATCCAATCTAACCTGTTTTCCCACATGTTAAATAAGTATTATGTGACAATTATAGTTGAATTGCTGTAGGTATGTGGTACATAGTATGTGCTTTGTAGCTGGTACTACCATCATCATTATGACATGAACCTTCTTGGTTTATATGTCTATTCCGCTTATCAATATCCACTGGATAGTTTTCTGTAGCGTGTTTGGATGACCATTGCTTTCAGATGGGCCTTCTTATATTCAACCCAAATCTATCTTTTCATCCAAGCATGTCCACTCTTGGGGAGACAGAAGGCAGATGCTCCCTTTTCTCCAAGCAGATGCCAAGTATTTAGTCAGATTTTCTTGCAGACTCAGCACTTCTCCTCTACCTTTGTGTATAAAGTGGTCTTTTTATTATTACAACTAAGGAGACTGCTGGCTGGAATGATTATTATGCATATTATAAATAAGTGTTAACGATTTTTTCAGTTTACAAAACCACAGATATTCATTATGGAACATTGCCAACATGCTAATAATAATAAAAAAGAAATAAAAATCACCTACAATACCACTGGCCATATGGTTTTATTATCTACTTTGAAAAACTAATATATCTATATAGTGAACATGCAGTCATGTTTGTGTTCCTAAATATTATCACACAAGCAATTTTTAATTGCTGCACAGAATTTCACATATAACTGTGCCGTAGCTTTATTCATTCATTTGCCTACTTTGGGGTGCTTGGGAGAGCTGCCTTTTAATATTATAAATACCTTGGTGGTGAACATTCTTGTAAATTTTTACCTATGCTTTAAAATATGTCCTTGGGGATAGTGTGTTATTTGTCATTGTCGCATGGGCTGATGGGTACCACGAAGAAGCAAATTTCCATGGCCCTAAAATCAGTGCTGTGCTTAGGCCAGAGGAAGTATGAGAAGCAGGGGTGGGAAAGAGGAAGATCAAAATGAATACTTGAGTGATTCAATAAAAATAAAACAAAACTTGTATTTATGCTAGACTGGATTTTGAGTCTCACTTAGTATCTAGCCCACAGCCTTATTCTACTGGCAAAGATTCCACTCTGGTACCTGCACTTATAGGGGCAGATGCCCTTTGTAGCTAGATATGCTTGGGTAAGTATCTCAATTATGCCACACACTGGCAGCATGACTCATAGCTCCAAGTCTCATTGTATTCATCTGTAAAATGGGCATAGTCTTGTAAGAACTCAAAGAGAGAATACAGCTAAAGAGCCCCTATTGGCCCCCCATCATACCTAACAAAGGATCCCATTCACCTGAGTGATGTTTGAATTTTTCCACAGCCCCACAGCTGGGCATTTTTTCCCCTGAGCTTTCATCAATTTATAATATCTAGAGAATATTTTCCTTCTGAGAAAAGCAAAAAGGTATTTTTCTCCCTCTTCTCCTGTCTGCATCCTCACAGCTCCAAGCCCTTCTGAGGCTCCTATGATCACAAAATCATTTCCATTATAATCAGGGCTAGGAAGAATATCTGCCCCTGAGAAACAGGGTTTTAATTCATCCAGGGTACCTGGATGCCTCGGTGTCCAAAATACTTACTCACATTTTCTTAGCAAATACATGGGTAAAAAGAAAAGGCAAGATCCTACATAGGGTATAAGTCTAATAAACCCTAGAAAATTCCACTCTTGCTATTTTTCCCCTTCATTTTCCTTTGTGAGTCACGCATTTCGAGATAGCCTCAACTTCATATCAAAAGGAGCCTGAAGAAAAGAATATAAGCTGGGTAGCCAGGCATATTAGGGTTTCAATCAGTGGCTCTGGCTCTGCTACTTACTGGCTTGTGATCTCGGGCAAGTTAATTCATTTTTCTGAGTCTCGGTTCCTTCATGTGCACACTAAGGATAATAACAGCTGGTTGATAACGATTTCATGGTTAATAGGAAATGCAGAATCTAGTGCCTGAGACATTGCAGCATTGCCCCATTTGCTGGTTCTTTTACCCATCCCAAACTTTCCTTACTACACCTCTATTAAAGTTACTGTAAGAAGGATACAAAGTTACTCAACAGTAAATCCCTCCATTGTGTCTTCAGAGTGCTTTGTTACTAACGGTTGCCCAAAAACCCTACTAAAGGCGCCCGCCACCACGCCCAGCTAATTTTTTTTTTGTATTTTTAGTAGAGACGGGGTTTCTCCGTGTTAGCCAGGATGGTCTCGATCTCCTGACCTCTTGATCCACCCTCCTTGGCCTCCCAAAGTGCTGGGATTACAGGCGTGAGCCCCCCGCCTGGCCTAAAGAGACTTATTTTTACTCAACTAGATGGCGTTCATTCATTTGCTTACTCAGCTGTGCCAGGAATTAAGTTGGGCACTGGGAATTCCAAAACCAACAAGACATTCTCTGTCATCAGGGAACTCACAGCCTAGTATGAGAGATAAACAAATGAACATGAAATTATAATTCAGTAACAAAGAATGAGTGTTATGGCAGAGGGAATGTGTAAGAGCTTGGCGGGGTATCGAGCAGGGATACCTAACTAAGCCCCATTGGGGAAGGCATCCGAACAGAGGGGACAGCTGAGCTGAGTTCAATGAGCCAGTAGGAATTAGGTTGATATAAGCCAAATCATTTAGTGTTTATGACAACTCTGAAAAATAAGTATTTCCATTTTACAGATGTGAAGCCTGAGTCTCAAAGAGTTATCCAACATCATCCAGAAGTGTGGGGACCCCCCAATATCCAAGGGAACCTGGCCCTAAAACTCATGATCTTTCCCCTTTACCATTCTGCCTCTTCAAGACTGAGAATCTGTCTTGATGGGATTTGTTCAGGTACCAGGTCAGGATGACTGTCTACGTAATGGAAGCCCTGTCGCCAGCTTTTCAGCTTCCTTTCAAATTCCCCCAACTCCTTTTTTCATGCAGCAACTTGTCTCTTTCCATGGAAATGCTGGGGATTTAGAGAAGGTGGGGACTCAGCTTTGCTTCCACTGCCCAGCCCCAGATACAGGCTGCAGGAGTCCCAGCCACCTCCCTCTCATCATGCTTTCTTCCAGGGACAGAGTTATGGCCCCCGGGAGAGGTTTTGTTCCACCGGAACAGTCAGTTACTAATGAGCTCATGCTGCTTTTCCACCCCTGGGTCCCCAGCCATCCTCCAGCCCTGATCTCCTAGGTCACCTTCATCTGGCAGCTGGAGACTGGTGGGAGTGTGTGTACATGTTGTGCTTAGCCTAGATGCTGCAGCATGCCCCTAGATTTCCCATGAATTCACTGGGTGTGAGCCAACCCCAAAGGAGAGGGCTTCAGCCTCTTGGACTACTGCCCAAAACAGACAAGCCTAGCCTCAGTACCTCAGGCCCTGTGGTTCCCTCTCTTCTGGGGAAAAGCCAATTTCTGATGGGCCACTAAGCTCTGGTCTTTTTCTGCCAGAATCCCAGGACCCTCTGCTAATCCGGTTCCCATTGCACAGATGATTGCATAATACCACAGGAATTCAAATGGGGAACATCAATATCATAGGAGTGAGCACTTATTGGGCACTTACAAGATACTCTTATATACTTTATTTGGGTGACTGTATGTGCTGCTTGCAATAACCCATAAGGTAGATACAATTATTATCTCTGTTTTATAGTAAGAAAATTAAAGCTTATGGGGTATGTAATTTGCCCATCTTCCTACAATTGAAAGTGATAGGGACAGGATTTTACCCTAGGAGCCTGATTTCAGAGCCTGTGACCCTAACGACAAGCATGCAGGGAGAGAAGCTGTTGTTTGAGCACCCACTGTGTGCCAGGCACTGGGCTGAACACTGTGCATGGATTAACTTAGTGACTCCTGCCAACTAGCCTCTGAAGTATGTACTATTATTATCCCTATCTTACAGAAGAGAAAACTGAGATTTAGAGAAGTTATGAGATTTTCCGGGTCACACAGAGAGCAAGTTGCAGATCGGGATTAAAGTCCCAGACAGTTGAACTTCTGAGTACACTTCCTTTGGCACCATGTAATACCATCTGTGCCGGGCCGAATAGCGTCCCCCCAAAATTGAATAATGTCCCCCCAAAATTCGTGTATACGCTGAACATTAGGATGTGATCTTACTTGGTATTACTTGGTATAGGGTGTTGTAGAAATAATCAAATGAAGATGAGGTCATACTGCATCAGGGTAGACCCTAAATTCAATGACTAGGAGTTTTATAAGTGAAAGGAGAGGTAGATTCAGAGAAAAAGACACAGACACACACAGAGAGAGGACAGCCGTGTGAAGACACATAAATTGGAGTGACGCAGCTACAAGCCAAGACACAGCTACAAGCCAAGGAATGCCCAAAATTGCTGGTAACCACCAGAAGTAGGAAGAGGCAAAGGGGAATTTTTTTTCCAGAGACCTTGGCGGGAGCATGGCCATGCCAACAACTTGATATCAGACTTGTAATCTCTACATATGTGATAGAATAAATCTGTGTTATTTTAAGCTACTAAGTATGTGCTAATTTCTTATGGCAACTCTAGGACATTGATGTGCCATTGGAGTAGCCTGTTACCACTTTGAGAACAGGAAACTCACTTTGATGCTCCCTAAAAGATTTTTTTTTTTTGGCTCCAAGAAATATGATTCCATTAATCTTAATTAAACAAAAAGAGGGTCCTGGAGATCCTGAGATGAACAATTATGGGAAGCCATGGCCATCGACGGGGTCAAGCAGCATGAATCCCTCCATCATGACATTGGGTTCTCTGGAACAGGGCAGAAGGGCCTGAGTTTTCCAGCAAGGTGGCATTGGACGAATCCATTAATCTCTTAGACTCAGTGTTCATATCTATAAAAGGGGGATAATTCTATCCTTGCAATGGCAAAGACTGAATAAAGTAGTGGATATACCATGCCTCACACATAGAAGAGCAAAATATATGCATTAGACCTCCACCCTCATTCTCAAGGGAGTTCCTTTGAAAGTGGTGGTATTTTTGGAAAGATGTTCCCAATAGGTGAGGGGCCGAGGCTCTTTGTGTTTTAGGGCAGATCCATTGGGTTCTGTGGGGATGTTTGTTCAACAGACCTGTGCTTGTGCCGGAGGGGTGTTAGTCAGGATTCTGCAGATCAATGTAGCCAAACATTTACTGACCCTTCACTATGTCCTGGGCACAGGGCTAGGGGCCATAGTAGGAGAGGAAACCCCCAAAAGCTGTGTGCCAGATTGGGTTTGCTTGCTTTGCGGTGGAGTTTAGCTGTACCTTTCTATATTTAGATTCTATCTTTGTCAAGCAAGATGACTTGTTTGACAGGGCTCTGGTTTTTCATCTCTGAAAAGCTACTCATCCACAGAGCTTGGGATTGAGGGGAGAGGAAAGGGGGAGGAGATCTGGCTTCTCTCCCCAACTCTGAACAGATGGGATCAGAATAGGGCCCTTCTACATCCCCAGCCAAGATGCCTGGGCCTTGGCAGTTGTCCCAGGACATAGACAATGGGGTCTGATGGCAGCTTCTCAGACCTGGCTTTCCCTAGGCAAGAGGCTTTTCCTGAGGCTAGCAATGCCATTTCTTCAGACTCAGAAAAGGGATTTAGGGAGAGGGAAATGGGGACTGCAATGAGGCAACTCTTGACAGCTTACCCTGGAAAACTAGGACACAGCTTGTGGGAGCCCAGACCAGCAGCTCTGCCATCTGACCCTTCTTCTGCCTCTGCCAGGACTACTGTCCGGGAAGACAGGCAGAAATGGCCCAGGGACACTGGTCTCCTGGGTGCTGAAAAGAGAGACCAGGGTCTGGGAAAAGGGGTGAGGAGTGAGGGGAGAAGGGACAGGGTGCTGGGATGGTGCAGGTGGCTGATCTGGTATTTCTCTTTATTGGTGAAGCAGGGCTTTGGGGATAGGCAGGAGCAGGTGGCTTCTGAACCATAGAAAAGATTTAACATTAGGTAGGGGAAGAAGTTTATGTGCTCATACATCTTAGATACAGACTTAAAAAAATGAAGGGATTAGATCCTAAAGAGGCTTTCAGAGGTGCTTGAGCCCGGACTCCCGCCTTCAGAAAGATGAATTTCAAAACCACCCAGAGAGGATCACTGAACGACAATCCCTCCATTCATCTCCTGTTGACTCCATAATCGAAGCCACTTTTATTCCCCATAAGCCCTCAGCTCCCGCCCTTTCTAAATAGATGACTTACCTTGTTCTTCATTGAAATTAAGTCCATCTGGCATGATCTCCCTTAACTTCTTTCCTCTCTTTTTGAACATGTGTTGATCCTCAGCCCAGCAGATTATAAACTCCTCAAGGGCAGGTGCCCTGTTTTAATCCTTGTCTGTGTCCACATCATCAGGCATAAAAACAAGGGGAGGGGAAGAATAGAGAGGAAGAAGGAGGGAGGGACAGAGAGAAAAAGGGAAAGGGAGATAACGTAAATAGAGAAAAATGCAACAACATAATTGAGAAACACACAGAAAGAAAATCAGAAACAGAACCCCAAGGCATAAAAAAAAATCCCTGTTATACGCTAGGCACAGTGTTACAGGGATGTTAAATGCATTTAGGAGGGGAAAGCAGACAACCAAATACATCATTGAATTTTCTGTGCAAACTGCTAAGGGCAATAAATGTTGGTTGCCACCTATAAAATGACTCATAGATGAACACAGACAAAACCAGTAATTTTTCCTTTCCCTATACACACCTTGACCCCCTCCATATTGTAATAAATATCAACGATTAAGTGTGTTAGCTTTTACCTACCTGGTTTTTCTATATGCTTGTACAAACATTAAGTTTTTTTTATTCTATTTCTTTTACAAAAAAACAATATTCTACTGTAACCATTTACTCTGCATTTTGTCTTTTTCTCTAACACTATATCACAGATGTCTTTTTTAGCCAATACACATAGATCTAACTAATTCATTTAATATGTAAGCTGCTGTCCATGAAAGAGATATATCAGAATTATTCTACTATTGACAGACATCCAGGTTGTTTCCAGACCCTTTTTATGCTATAATAAACAATTATCTAATCAAAATCATTGACTATATATTTATGTATACTGGTGTTTTCATTTCTGTACACTGGATTCCTTCAAGTAGGATTTCTGGGCTAAACAGATATAATTTTTAAGTTTTATTAGATGCTGCCAGCTTAATTTCCAAAAATGCTGCAGCAATTTATTTCTCACTGGCAATATGAGAGAGTTTTATTTTCTTATAACCTCATCAGCAACTAGGTGGAATTGATCTTTAGTTTTCATGCACTGGATGGGTGAAAATGTTAATTCAATTTTTTGATTTGCATTTCTCTAAAACCTAGGGAAGTCTAATTCTACTTTAGGCTTGTATTGGCCACTGGGATTTTCTTTTCTGATTGTTTCTGTTTATATACTTCCCACTTCCCCCACTATTTCTTGACCTGTACTGTGATGTTCCACTTTTTCTTATCAATTCGTAAGGGCTCATTATATATTATGTATTATGCATACATTAATTACTCTTTAGCATGATGATTTCCAAAACGAGTCAAGGGTCCCCAGCCAGGGGCCACAGAAAACTTAGAAGGGCACTGAGAGATACTTAACTTTTTAAATTTATGTTTTTTGAGACGGAGTCTCACTCTGTTGCCCAGGCTGGAGTGCAGTGGTGAGTTCCCGGCTCACTGCAACCTCTGCTTCCTGGATTCAAGCGATTCTTGTGCCTCAGCCTCCTGAGTAGCTGGGATTACAGGCATGCACCACCATGACCAGATAATTTTTTATATTTTTAGTAAAGACGGGGTTTCACCATGTTGGCCAGGCTGGTCTCGAACTCCTGACCTCAGATGATCTACCCACCTCGGCCTCACAACATGCTGGGATTACAGGTGTGAGCCGCCGTATCTGGCCAACACTTTTGAGAAAATCTCAGTGACATTTCACATCTACCAGACACCCCACAGCTATTGGGGCATTCACAGTCCATAGGTAGTTCACAGTCTCAACATCAGATCATGTTACAATGCCTTCAATGATGTTATATATATGTGTGTAATGCTGGGCTTTAGAAAGTTAGTGTATTAAAAAATTAAGTACTGTGCAAAGCTCAGTGTGGAATAGAAAATGGGAATTGTGCTGTCCAATCTGAGTCCAAGTTTTGAGAAGTTGTGCCATGTCCACAGGTGCATACAGCCTGTGAGTAAATGATTGCATTGATTTAAGATAAAATAACATGATCTTTCTTCCAGATGATGTGTATTAAATGATAAGAAATACATACTTACTGAATTATTTGGACCAAGCTATTCAATAAAAGAAACTTTTTTTTTTTTTTTTTTTTTTTTGCTACCTAGGGGCAGTGTAAAAAAATTACTGAGGTACTATAGGTGCTTGAATCAAGCAAGTTCGGGAATATCTGCTTTGGAACAATCTAAGGAGTTGGTTGATGGCATCTCTATTTTGTGTCCTTTTCATGAATGAAGAAACTGAGGCTTAGAGAGGTTAATTTGTTCAGATCAGAGAATTAGAAAGTGACAGAATTAGGATTTGAACCCAGGTCTCCCTTGCTCAAATCCTGAAATTTTCTCTCTCCAGAAATCTGATATGATTCACTCATTGATCCAAATCTTTAATGTGCTTGAAGCCTCAGAGAATTCTGAGAATTCTGAATTGCAATCTTTCAACGTTGCCTTCAATTTCCCTATTGATTATTCTCTCTCTCCTATATGTTTAATCTCTTCCTCTCCACTATATATTTCTCTAGCTCATAAAAATGTTCAATTCTTATCTTAAAAGGAGTGGAGGGAAAATCCCTTGACTTTAATAATCTTTTAAGTCATTTTGCTACTACTCTCCTTTTTGCCACAAACTTCATAGTTTGCTATCTGCCCTTCCTCACCTCCAATTATGACTCCAACACTCATTGTATTCCAGCCTCCTATGCTCTGCTGAAATGGTTTTCACCAAGGCTAAGAAATAATTTTCTAATTACAAATTTCAAGGTTTCTTTTAGGATTCCCATACAACTTGCCCTTGTGTATACTAGAATTGCCTGCACTAGATGCTCAATGCATGTTTAGGAACTAATTGGCTCTGCTTGTCTGTCCCCAGCAACTTTCCTCAATTCCAGGCCCATGTTAGTTTCTAGCTGCCTTGTGAGCATCGCTAACTGAATAAAGTTCGAAAAAGACTGGATTTGCTGTGTGAATAAATTTTCCTGACTGCCTCTGAACTCCACATGCCCAACCCTAAGTCCCCCTCCTCCCTCATTGCATTGGTCAGGGATCTTCAGAGAAATAAAACCAATAGGATAGAAAGACAGATAAATAGGGGCTGGTGTGGTGACTCACGCCTGTAATCCCAGCACTTTGGGAGGCTGAGGCAGGCAGATCACTTGAGGTCAGGGGTTCGAGACTAGTCTGGCCAACATGGTAAAACACCGTCTCTACTAAAAAAAAGAAGAAGAAAAAAATGTAGCCATTCCAGCTACTTGGGAGGCTGAGGCAGGAAAATGGCTTGAACCTGGGAGGCAGAGGTTGTAGTGAGCCGAGATCACGCCACTGCACTCCAGCCTTGGCGACACAAAGAAAGACTCCGAAAAATAAAAAATAAAAAAGAAGAAAGAGAGAGAGAGAGAGAGGATAGATAGAAAGACAGAATAGACAGAAAAACATGGATGGATGGATAGATAGACAGATAGATAGATAGATGGATAGATAGATAGATAATGGAGATTCATTACAAGGAATTTGCTCAGGTGATTATAGAGGTTGAAAAATCTCACAGTCTGTTATCTGTAAAACAGAAGCCCAGGTTAGCCTGAATTGCAGTTCCAGTCTAAACATGAAAGCCCGAGAACCAGGAGTGCTGATTTCTAAGGCAGGAGGAGATGGTTGTCCTAGTTCAGAGAAAGAGAAAATTTGCTCTTCCTCCTCCTTTTCGTTCTATCTAAGCCCTCAAGGGATTGGACGATGCCCACCCATGTTGGTGAGAGTGGTATTCTCTCATTGATTCAAATGCTAATCTCTTCCAGAAACACCATCACAGACACCCCCAGAAATAATATTTTATCAGCTATCTGGACAGGACATCCCTTAGCCCAGTTATGTAGACACATAAAATTGACCAACAACACTTGCTTCCCACTGTTTTTCCTTTTTTTGTGGTTTAGTAAAAATGCAGACATTTTAAATTTATCTAAAACTAGATTTGAATAATTCCTTATGGAAATTATTCAGTTTTTCAAATTATTAAATTATTCAATGGGAAAGTAATTTATTCTGAGCCTCCCTTTGTTAACCTCCAAGGTGAAATAATAAGAAGTATATTTAATGGCAGTTTTAAGGATTAAATGACAGTGGCCATGGAAAATATCTAGCATATGGCTTGGTACTTAGTAGGATTCAAAATCTGAAGATAATGTAAGTTGCCAGCACCATCACTGTCATTATTCTCATTAGCATCATGGTCACTACCACCTTATGCCCCAAATAGACCTGCTTCTCCCTTTTCTATTGAAAAAAAAATGTGCTTTAGTGGAAAAAGTGGTGGATTTAGGGTCAGAAAAACGTGCATTCAAAACCAAACCATAAATTTACTCTACAACTTTGGGCAAATGACTTTATGCCTCTGAGCCTCTGTTCCCTCCTCCACAAAAGGGGAACCTTATCAGTCACCCATAATGGAGTCACTAATGATGCACTAGCTGAGAAGGCACTTTATAAATTATACATTGCAACACAAATGTAAGTTCTAGCTTGCAGTTTATTATTGCAAGTAGTAGTCCATAGGGGCTACGATTCTCACAGGAGAAAAGTTCAAAGTTATCTTTGACATCAGCCTCCATGACATCAAAAGCACAATGTCCATTTTTCCATTCCTAACCTTGCTCACACTGGTCAGAGTACACTGGATCAGGAAGCACTTCCTTTGTTTTGCATTTGCCCTGGACTTGGAATTCACATTTAACCCCCAGCAGGGCAAGAGATTTAGCCCCATGGGTGCTATCCCAGCAACTTTTCCTAACACCATATGCTGTTTACTTGCTTGATAAGGTTTTCTAACAAGGTGAGAATACTTTCTGACTATCTCCATATCTTAATGGAAAATTCTCCTTCAACTTTTCAGACACTTTATCTGTGATTAAATATTAACAGTCCCAACCAGCATTTTTTTATTGGAAAGTGTAAAATATTACGAGTTGCTCTCCTGTTGTCTATTCATGTGACTTCCTGAAGCCAGCGGAAGATTGGGAAACTGATTAGAGATACACAGAATATTAAAAAGAGCTGGGAATGCAGATGTTGGAGTGTGAGAAGAAAGAAGATCAGAATGCTGACACACCCTTTGATAACTGCAAGTGCTGGCTTGGAGCTGCTCTTTTTTATGCTCGGATTGGCAGATACTTCTTGCTGTTCTCAGATAGCCTATCACCAACTGATGTGCCCCCTTGAGATTTATTGATATGATTCACAAAACAGGGGACCAAAATGCAACTGTCAGGAGGATGTTGTAACCAGAATCTGTTTTTAATGCAAAATCTTTAACTCACCAACTTATCCATCTCCAGAAAAAGGTCTCCCTGTCCAAATGGACTGCATCAGAACTCAGTGAAATGTAGAGGGCAGAGGAAGGAGTTCACTTTAACCGATAGCATTCACCATTTTTTTATGGTGCTATTCGTCTAAGTGACAAAGCCAGAAGGCAAACCTATACTTCTTTCTGACTTTTTATTGCTTTTCATCCCAGTGGGAACCAGCAGATGAGGGGGAACACACATAAAAAAATCCTTTGAATGGTGAAATGTGCTTAAGACTTTTTTGAGAACGAGGGAGGAAAAAAGTGACCAACAAATATGATTCAGGTTTGTTATAGTTTGAAAAAAAATGTTGAAGCTTGACTTCTGCAAATTCTACATGACTTCCGTGGATCCAGTTAGAAATGAAGGGGCAAATGGAAGCAGCTGCTGTGGCTTGCATTTTGGCTTAATATCAGAGAAGTAAGCATATGGAACTGTGTAAAGAAGGAGTTAGCTTACAAGGTGGTGAGATCCCCGTCAACAGAGGTATTCAAGTATAGGTCTAACAGCCATTTGCTGGAGGAGTCATAGAGATAATCCAAACATTGGAGAGGAAGCTGGGTGGATGGCCTCCAAAAATGTTTCTAGGCTTAGGAGACTATGATTCTCTAAGGTGAATTCAAAGAAGAAAAAGGGTTGCAGACATCAGTAGTGAAATTACAGCAATTTTCTTATCTCCTTTTGATCCAAATGGAAATGAGTTCTGATCACTTTACCAAGAGGGTATATATCCCATCCCATGATGGGAGGGACTAATATTAATAATATTAATACTAGCGACAAGCACTGTGACAATGGATAATTTACATTTAGTTTTGGCTATGTGCCAAGCACTGTGTTAAGCACTTTCCAAGCAATATCTTCACTTCTCAGAATAACCCTATAAGGAAAAAACTGTAATTATTCCTTCCAATTTAGAGTTGAGGGAACTGAAATTCAAAGAAGTTGTGTAAGATCACTCAGACCTCCTTTATAGATGGAAAAATTGTAGCCCAGAAGGTTAAATGAGTTACCCAAAGCTCAGCGCGTCTTTGAGGCAGAAATATCAGAAAGGAGAAAAGGGCTTGGAGTTAGAAGACTGGAGCTCTTAAGTTCTAGGTATTTACTGTCAGTATACGTCCATTAGTGTGCTAGTTACATCATCTCACTTCATTGCCCAACAACCCTGGAAGAGTGATATTATTTTTGTCTCCTTTTTATAGATAAGGAAACTGAAGCTCAGATAAGTCAAGTAACTTCCCCAACATTGCACAGCAAAGCAGAAGTAAAACGCAACATTTTTAGGCTGATTACCCTGTTAGTACACAGAAAACTTCTCTACTTTAGTCAGATCTCAGGAAAGTCACTTAACATCTTTTAGCCTTGGCTCTCTCATTTGTAAGTGTCCCTGTTTCGTCAATTGTCCAGGGTTGTTAGAGATCCCAACAGTGCAGATAGAAGTATTTTGTGAATTAAGTGTAGGATCTCTAATTATTACAAGCTCCCTGGGTCTCCTGATTATAAAGCCTGGGGGAGTTCCTTACTTGCTACTGGATTTCTAGTCTCTGAAAGTGGTAACTGGATGCTAGGGCCTGGAGTTTCTGAAGGTGGGACAGTGGTCCCAATGTGCCAGGACCACAGTGAGTAGGACCCTGTACCTGTGTATTAGTTTATTTTCACACTGCCATAAAGAATACCTGAGACTGGGTAATTGATGCAGGAAAGAGGTTTAATTGACTCATGATTTCACATGGCTGGGAAGCCTCAGGAAACTACAGTTGTGGAGAAGGCAAAGGGGAAGCAAGCACCTTCTTCACAGGGTGGCAGGAGAGAGATTGTGCAGGTGAAACTGCCACTTTTAAACCATCAGATCTCATGAGAACTCCCTCACTATCATAAGAGTAGCATGGGGGAAGCCGCCCCCATGATCCAATCACCTCCCATCAGGCCCCTTCCTTGACACGTGGGGATTACAATTCGAGATGAGATTTGGGTTGGGACACAGGGCCAAACCATATCAACCTGTAAGCAGGTGAGAGATATTGGCCTCCTTGCCCAGTATTGTACTTGATGGATCTCAGAAAGCACAAAGTCAGAAGAAAACTTTTTTTTTTTCTGGAGATGGGGTCTTGCTCTGTCGCCCAGGCTGGAGTGCAGTGGTGCAACCTCGGCTCACTGCAACCTCTGCCTCCCAGGTTCAAGCAGTTATCCTGTCTCAGCCTCCCTAGCAGCTGGGATTATAGGTGTGCACCACCATACTCGGCTATTTTCTTTTCTTTTTTTTTTTTTTTTTGTATTTTTAGTAGAGACGGGATTTCACAGTGTTGGCCAGGCTGGTCTTGAACTCCTGACCTCAAGTAATCTGCCCAACTCAGCCTCCCAAAGTGCTAGGAATACAGGCATGAGCCACCGTGCCCAGCCTGAAAACATACTTTGAATGAGTTCGGCATAATGGGAACAGGCCTCCCAACTTGTCGAGAGAGGGTTCTCTCTCACACAAGTGGTGGTGTCTCTTTGGCCTTTTTTGTACCTGAACACTATTTGTAGTGAAGCTTCTTCCAGTGCCTCTGCCTGGAAGGTGCTTCCACTTTGGCTTCTGCCCTGAAACCTCTTCTATATGCTTCTGGTTTGGAGGACAGAATCTGTCTGCTAAGGTCCCTAAAGGTACGCCCTCTTTCCTCTCTGGCATTTGTAAACATTTTTCCTTAATACATTCAATATTAGATAAATTATTCTCAAAATGTGGACTCTACTGAAAGGCCAAGTGGTTGAAGTTTCCAGAGGCCTTGCAAAGGTCTGCAACACAAAGAGCCCTACAACTGGCAGTCAGAAGACCTAGCATTTTACTCCTGGCTCTGCCAGGGGAATTTATGTTCATTGAACAATTCCTTGTCTACTGAGAAGATAGAAATGCAGTAAGAGAAGTGCTTGCAAGAATGAAGCATTGAATGAAGAGCTCAGAGCAGGCACTTGATCCATCCTGGAGTAAAGGATTGCAGACAGTGAAGACTTCCTGGAAGAGGTGTGATGAAGCTGAAAATGGAAAGTGAAAGTTAGCAGGTGAACAGATGGAGGAATGGCATTCGGTAGAGGGAACAGCATGTTGAAAGACACAGACTGGCAGTGAAAAGGCCTGGTGCATTCAGCAACCAAACATCATTGGGTGTGGCTGGAGCATAGGGAATCTCAAAATATGGTGAGGCTGGATCATGAAGAATCTTGTATTTTAGGTAGAGGAGTGTGCCTTTCTTTTAACATCAATGAGGAGTCATCAGAGAGCATCAATTCATCGGGGAATAGGAAAGATGAATACCAAAAAGGCCACTCTGTTGGCCTTTTAACTGCAGAAAAGAATTCTGCAGTTTGAAGGGCAGATTGCAAGGGGCAGGACAGACTGAAACTAGCCAGGACTAGTGCATACATAACACCAGTAGAGGACAGATGAGGCCTAATTTAAGGAAGGAGTGGGAAAGAAGATAAAGTGAGAATTTCTGGGTACAACTTGCTTCTTGGGGTTCATTTGTAACATGTAGGTGTCCCTGTGGTCTAGACCCTCCATCTTTTCACTACTAAGTCCTCCTTCTGGGACTTTTCTCTCCATAGATTCCCAGTGTTTCAAGAGGTTATGTCTACCAACTTACATTTATTCGGGGATAATTAGTTTTCCAATAAGTACCAATTTTAGTTGACATAATTCCCACCAAAAGCAATTAAAGTCTGATTTTATTGGGGAGATATATGATTCCCGTTAGCATTTTTGAAATATTGAAAAGAGTTCATGGACTGCTATTATGCCTTCTGGACTCTTCTCGCCAGAGTGGGTGAAGCAGAGAGTTTGGAAACCACTCGATCTATTTATCCATAATAAGATTCACCTCTGATATTTGATAAGTCTAGGAAATAACTCTCTTCAATAAGGACTGTGTAAGTTGCAAATCACAGTGTGCAAATCATTAGTGTGAGGGACTGTTATAACTCATTGTGATTATGAAAATTCTCCCAAAATAATAGACCTCAAACGCATGATGTGGTAAGATGGGAGCTACTATCATTTAACATATGAGAAACCGGAGGCTCAAAGAGGTGGAACATTTGGTTTGAAAACAGCAAATCAGCAGAAATAGCAGCAATTGCTTCCCCTGCTTGACTTCCTTGGGCACCTGCTGATTTTAAAGAATGTTTGAAGTTATGCTCTCCCCACCTTCCAACCTTCCCATTTAGCAGAAAATGATTCATTCCTTGGTGTAAGGGAGGAAGGAATCAAATACTGAGGCTAGTAAGAGACACAAAGGGGCCACGCATGGTGGCTCATGCCCATAATTCCAGCACTTTGGTAGACCGAGGCGAGTGGATCACCTGAGGTCAGGAGTTTGAGACCAGCCTGGCCAACATGGCGAAACCCCATCTCTACTAAAAATACAAAAATTTGCTGGGCGTGGTGGTGCACATCTGTAATCCCAGCTACTCAGGAGGCTGAGGAAGGAGAATTGCATGAACCCAGCAAATAGAGGCTGCAGTGAGTAGAGATGGCACCACTGCACTCCAGCCTGGGCGACAGAGCAAGACTCAGTCTCCAAGAAAAAAAAAAAAAAGACGCAAAGGGAGCAAAGGGCATTGTGGGAATTTATCAGTCGAATTAACCTCAGGGGTGGGGAATAGAGGAGATTGCCTGCACCTAATCCCAGGGTAAGTGAGGAGTTGGGAGATGCTGCAGAGCAAGATCATGCATGGTTAGGGAAGGAGTTTCAACGTCATTCAATTCAGCACCCTTGGGGATGGAGACTGAAGACAAGATTACAAAACCAGTAAGTGGCTGGGGTGAAATTAAAGCCCTCTACAAATCTGAGGTGCTTATGGAAGGAATAAATGGATTCTGACCTTAAATATCAAGGTGTACTTACCTACAACTTGTTTGAAATGGAAAAAGCACATTGTAGGCTAATAGATTTAATATGATTCTATTTATATGTTAAAGAAATAGCAACTATGCCCCAGTTCCCTTCCCTGTCATTTTGGGTAGAAATAACACCTGTCTAATAGCATTGCCATAGAGCTTAAGTGAGTTAACACACATAAATTTTTAGAACCATGCTTGGCATATAGTAAGTATTATGAAAATGTGTGTTCTCATATTTATTACGATATCTGTTAATACACCTGTGACTGCATAGGATAGATATGATGGTTTATACAGCTAAGAGTAAACAGTGGCTATTTGTGGGGAAGAAGTGGAATGGAGAGATTTATAAAGGTCCTTTTGGCCATAATCATTTGTATATTTTATTTTCTATGCTCATAGTGTTAATTTTTTATTTCTTTTTTAGTGAGACAATATTCATGTACTACATAGCAAAAAAAATTGGGCTAAGACTTTGATCATATAACAAATACTTCTGAAAATGCAAAACAAACAAATGATATATTTCATTTATTGTTTACCTATCTGTTCTTCAGCCCACTTGTACCTATTTGCCTATTTTGTTCTAGGCACTGTTCAAGCACTAGAGATACAGCAATGAACAAAACAGACGAGCCACTCTTGCTTTCCTGTGAAAGGTGTAGACAGGGAATAAACAAGGAGAATATTTACTATATTAGTTGGAGGTTGGTTCTGTGGGGAAAATAAAGCCAGAAGGGAAACAGGAAGGACAAAAGGAAGTAGTGTTTGAAGCTTAAATCAGATGGACAGGAAAGGCCTTGCTGAAATGAGGCATCTGAGTAAAGACCTGAAGAGAGGCAGGGAGCTACACAGTTATTTGGAAGAGCATTCTAGGCATTACTTCATTTAATCCTCTCAATAATATAACTATAACCCTGGGAGATAAGTATTATTAGTGTCCTCATGTGCAGATGGGGAAATTGAAAGACTCAACTTAGTGTTCTTCCTAATGCGTTAGTGGCTCTCTTTCTCCTATACCTATCTTCAAAAAAAGACTTGTCACTGAGTGTAGGGCAGCTTCAGGCAGCTCAAAGGCTGCTCAAAAGCTGTGAGTCTGGGGAATGAGTCCTCTAGCACCCCTCTTGAACTACCCTGCAATGTTAGAAGGTGTCACAGCATTTCTCCTTCGTCCTCCCTCTGCTTCCCTCCTCCTTTTCCTTTCCTGAGCTTAGGTGGGACACAGAGATGCAAGCAGAACACTGCAAACATTGCAAACCTTCACACCAGCCTCCCTCACTAACCTTGGCTCATCCAATGTTCTTCTAACACACCGATAAAAGAGTGGGTAACAGTGTGGAGATGTGACAAGTACATAGAATTTGGAGACAAAAGACCAGGCATCTTGCCTTCTGCATGAACATGACCAACCCTCTCTGAACCTTGATTTCCAAAAATTAAAAAGAACTCACAGGTTTATGTTGCAGATCAAATTAGAAGCAAAGATAACTTACAATAATGCACTATATAGATATTTAGATAATAGTAGATGGGCTAATACATGTTCTATTTGTAGAAGTTTAAACTGAAGTTTTAGATCTGAACAAAAAAGATAAGCAAGAATGATGGAAATATGATCTCATTTAGTGATCCAAGTGCCCAGACTATAGGGCTACCATTTTGTTTTCTGAAACAAAATCCAATGATATATGTAGAGAGAGAGAACAATAAATATTTTGTTTTTTAACTTTGAGGCAAAACTCAATAAATGTGGTTGTACATGTTTCTATGCCCACTCCACTTTCCTCATCTAGGGAAGCACCTGTTATCATTGGAATTATTTTATAGCACTAGTCTTCTCTCATTTAATCATGTACAGCTGCACAAAAGCCAGAAACTTTATAAAATATCTATCTAAATAGGTCCCCCCCATTGAGAACCCCTCCATGACTCCCTATTGCCCTCAGAAGAATTCTTAAACTCCCCAACATGGCTCAAAAAGCCTCAGATCAGGACCTTGCCAACAACTCCAGACTCATCTCTTATCATCATTATTCTTCCCCATTTTTTTTACGACCACCATAGTAAGCTCCAGCCAATCTGAGCCACTTGTGGTTTTCCCAATGTGTCATGTTCTTTCTCATCTGGATTTTTCCACATGCCATTGATTTTGCACACAGACTGCTCCCTCCCACCCCGTGCTGCTACACCACCCTAATTGTCCAACAAAAGCATCTGTCACCCTGGATCACAATTATTTGCAGTCAGTATCTCCAACCAGATCATAAGCTCTATGAGGATCATGCTGTCATGTCACTATTTAATGTCCAAAACGTACCACAGTTTCTGGCATAAAGAAGATAGCAGAAGTAGAAAATTAAATTACTACCATTTATGAGACTCTTTCTGTATAGTAGGTACTACGTTAAGCACTTGGCACAGTAATCATTTAATTGTCATTTTAAGAGCATCAATCCTTCAGAAAGGACCCTGGCTAGTAAGGATCTGGATGCTCAGGAGTACCAGGCATTAACTCTTTAGTAGTTGGATTGTGCAGAGGTCCAGAGCATCCCAGGGGAGGAGGCTGGGGTGTCTAGGTATGTGCATGTGTGAATGTGTGTTTGTGTGTGTGTGTGTGTGCTGCTGCTGTTTACCAAAGAAACAGAATTATTTAACACAAATTTTAGCCAGCAAAGCTATATTTAGTGTGACCATCCAATTTATTGTCCAGACTGGGACATACGGAACTGAAAGAGGGCACTATTAGTAAGTAAGTAAATCAGTGATTCAGAATCAAGTGATTCTGAAATGTTAGTATGCATCAGAATCACTTTGGAGAGCTTGTTAAAATACAAATTGCTGAGATCCACCCAAAGTTTCTGATTCAGTAGGTCTTGGGAGTGGCACGAGAATGTGCATTTCTGGCAGGATACCAAGTGATTCTGAGAGAGAGAGAGAGAGAACGAGAGAACATACAAAGAAGAACAACTACAAAGTCTAGAAAAAAATGTAGCAACCTAATTTTTCTGTGCCTTACTTACCTTTTTACATTTTCCAGCCTAGCTAACTAATTTCTCTGTGCCTTACTTACCTTTTTACACTTTCCAGCCTTAATTTTTTCAGTTGTAAAGCAGTTGTTGTATTGTAATTTCCTTTATAGAAGGTAATATAGGTCAGTGATTCTCAAATTTTACTTCCTGCCAAATTTTAAAAAATGAAAATAAGTGATTCCTGGGAGAAGAATAATAGTTTCTGGGAGTAGATAATATTTCTAGCTAAAGGCACTGAGAAGGTCTGCATAGAGATTTGCATAATTGAAAATCCAGTTTTATTTTTTTCCATGAATGCTTTATAATTTTTTTCCCTAGAGCAGCCTTATTTTAAGAAACTAGATTTTCCTGGCACCCAATTTGGGAAATAACTGGTGCTGAAAGCATTTTGTAAAATGTAAATAGCCATTTAGGCCATAATAATACTAACGTTCTAATGATGTTTTTGTAGTTCATAATAGACTTTAAAATTCAGAGGATAATTTGATTATCTCAAAAACCTAAAAACCTGATCAAGAAGGAAGAATCAGCATGAAATCCAAGGTTTGGAAAAGTTGTTGAAGATCATCCCAAGGAGAAATGGCAAAAGCAAGATTTAGAAATTAGGTTTTCTGACTTCTTGACACCAGGATGCAGAAAAAAAGTAAGAAGGTGGAAATTTTGAGTCACAAAACAGCAGTCAAAGAGGTGTATATGTTTATGCAGCAGAAAAGGGCATCCTGAGAAAGCGAGTTCCCTCACACCAAGCTTATGCCACGAGAAGTTACAAGATGTTCATCTGATATTAGTGAGGTAATGAAAAGAGGGAAAAGAAGACTGCTCTCAGTCAGAGCTCTGTGAGAGCCAGGGAGTGGGTTCTGGACTGATGACATTTGAATGATGTTCTGTAATTCGTTGGTAAATAGATGCTGATATTTTCTTTAATTGCCTGGAATGTGGCCCCAGGATTGTGCCTCCATCCTGCTCAAGCCAAATATGGGGTCCCAGCTATGATCACAACATTGAGTCTTTTGATTTCTGGTCATTTCTTGCAGACAACTGATTGTATCATTCAAGAGCTTGAGACACAGTGACCCCATCACATTGCTCAGTTGCTGCAGCTGATGCTCCATGCCATTGGGTTCCCCCTGGGCCCCTGATTTCTTCAGGAAGAGGAGATTGGGACAACATAGTAAGACAAAATGGAGGGAGAAATAGATAGATCACATGAGTGACTGATCTGCGCTAGACTGATGCCTGGTTGGACCATTCATTATCATTCCATCTCTCTTACTTTAGAGATGGGAAAACTGAGACACAGAGAAGAAAAGTGCCTGCCAGAGGTCTCATACAGAGTCTAAGGCAGAAAGAAGGCTAAGCTGGAACTGTCGGAGTCCCTGCATAGAGCTGTTTTAACGACACCCAACCTTTGTCTAAAATATTTATGGCCAATAATTTCCAAAATGTGTTTTCCAAGTACTTAAGGTTTTAAAGATAGCCTTGAAAGCTAAAAGAAAAGGAAGAGGAAGTAGAAGGCACAGGGTGTGTAGGGAGTGTTTGGGATCTGTACTCCTTTCACCATGCACACACTTCAACCAAAACAGCTCCTGTTTTGTATAGTGTGCTTTTGCATAAGATTTTGTTTGGTCAGAGTGTTCTGCTCCTTAAACGAAAGCTGAAAAACAATTGTTCCAGAAGAACTCATCAAAAAATCATTCTCCAACTTTGGATATGTTTGACTTTCTCACATAATGTGATGTTTATCTATCTAGTCAATGTGGACATGGATAACATTTATCCTGACATTCCAAACTGGCCATTGGAAATGTAGGATTTTTCATTTATTCAACCATCATGGCCCTGCTCAGGGCACAGAGTGTATAGCAGTGAGCAAAAGAGGCCAAAAGCCTGGCTACAGAACTGGTGATTGTCTCCCTGATTTTGCCATAGATAACCATCTTTTCCAAGGGAGGAGTGACTTCAGAGCTTAGAAAGAGCTTCTACATCTCTTACCTCTGAAGAGACTCAGCAGAATGCCTGAGGCAGAGGGAGGAGGCATTACTATGTCCATTTCCAAAGAAGGAGCTTACAGCACAGAACAGAATCAGGCAGAACTGAAGTCCCTATGTCATCTGAGAAATGATATCTGATTCTAGAGTCTAGCACATTTTCTCGAATATATATTTAGCTGACTGGATGCTCTGTGAACAACAGTGATAATAATGATGATGATTAATATATTTTACTAGTCAGGGTTCTTCAGAGAAAAAGAACTGATAGGATCTCTTTTCTTTACCTGTATCTATCTATGTATCTATCTATCTATCTATCTCATGTTTATCTGTATCATCATTATTATATATATATCTCCTATTGGATAGACATAGATATTTGCCCATGTCTATTCATTTCTCTCTCTCTCTCTTTCTATCTATCTACTTACCTATCTACCTATCTAGAAGAATAGGAGTTAGGCAGAGTTCAAATCATAGACATTGCAAATATGATGGTAAAGGATTTGGACTGTGGGCATTTAGGGCTAGTGGAATGTATGAAACAGGGCTTATGCGATTTTCCTAGGGTTTTATACAAGATTTATGAGGTTTAACAAATACCGTGAACATAATACTTTCTCCAAGCTCCCACCCAGCCCTTAGCACACATACTGGATTCTGATGGTCGTATACCTGTAGAAAAGCACTTAGCACCAATTCTTTCAACTGATCATTACCTCCATCCTCAGCACAAATAGGAAAGGACCACAGCTGGAGCATGTTCATGGCTCAATCATCCTGGCCAAATAGAAGAAGTCCCTTTTTTTTCAAGTGAGAAGTTAGGCCCAGAGAAGGCAAGGGAGCCGCAAGGTAATTGAGATAGATGCTGAAAAAGCCAAGACAAAACCCAGGTCACCTCACACCAGAGGGTTTACCCTCTGCTCCCTAGGAGGCATCTGACAATGTATGGAGACGTTTTTATTTGTCACAACTGAGGAAGAACTACTGGCCTCTGACAGAGGCTGAGGAGGTTGCTAAGCTTTCTGCAATGCACAGATCTCCTTAACAAAGAATTATTTGGCTCAAAACTTCTATCATGCCGAGCTTGAGAAAACTGGCTTTACATCATGCTTGGATCAAGCAATTGTTGAATGGGGTTCTTGCAAACAATCTGATTTCCTTACAGCTGAGTGAATCAAGGTTCAGCAAAAATGAGTGACTTCTCCAAAGTCACATGGTGAAATTAGGACACATGTCATGGCTTCACTAACTTCCATTTCAGTCCCAACATTAATGCTTCTCACTAGCCTGCACATAAATCAGGTACATAGTGTCTGATGGGGAAAGAAAACGGATGTTATCCCAAACTGGCCACAGGAAGTTGTCCTCTGGCAGAGTTGACAAAAGTCCTATAGTAGTCACTAACATCCTAATTAGAAGTGGGCGGGGAGGGGGTGGGGCAACACCCAGATTCTAATGGAACCAAAAATTATGGTTATAACCCATAGACTTAATCCTTATGGGGTGCCTGTTCCTGTTTAGGAATTTTGTTAAGAATTGAGGATTTAGGCCAGGCATGGTGGCTCATGCCTATAATCCCAGCACTTTGGGAGGCCGAAGTGGGCAGATCACCTGAGGTCAGGAGTTCCAGACCAGCCTGGCCCACATGGTGAAACCCCGTTTCTACTAAAAATACAAAATATTAGCTGGGCATGGTGGTGCAAGCCTATAATCCCAGCTACTTGAGAGGCCGAGGCAGGAGAATCGCTTGAATCCAGGAGGTGGAGGTTGCAGTGAGCGGAGATTACGTCACTGCACTCCAGTGTGGGCGACAGAGAGAGACCCTGTCTCAGAAAAAAAAAAAAAAAAAAGAATTGGGGATTTAATAATGAATAGGACACTGTTCCTGCTCTTTTAGCACATACACATGCTAATAAATACACTCCCCACTCCCTAAATTTTGAGGATTCAATGATTGAAAATCTAGGCACTGGACCTAAATAAACTTATTTTATCACTTCTTCACCATGTACTAGTCAGTGGAACTTAGGCAAGTCACTTTACCTTGCTAAACTTCAGTTTTCTTATCTGTAAAACGAGGAAAATAATACCTACCTCATAGAATTGTGTTAATCATGGAATGAGGCAAACAACATAAAACATTTAACACACCACTGGGAAAAGCAAGTAGAAATAAGAGCAATAGTTATTGTAATTGTTATAGACCGAAGCCTTGAATCCATGGCTTCCTTCTCCAACTCTCAGCTTAAGTGACCTTAGATAAGTAACACTCCATTCCTGGGTCTCAGTAAAATGAAGGGATTGGGCTACCCCCTTGTGGGCTATGAATCTTACCTTCTCTCCTCTAAGTGACTCTTGGGTTCATCACTGTTCCCCTTTTCTGAAGGCTGACCATCTATTCCATCCACCCCATGCTAATGTAGCCCAGCCAAGTTAGAGATGGCTGAATCCCCGTGTTTCAGCAAAGTAAAGGAGATGACAAAACTTTGGTTTTAGGCAATCCAGCTAGATTCCCAGGCTGCCCACTGGCTATCCCTGGCTGCTTAGAATACATATCAGTGCCAGCCTGCAGTGATCATGAACAAAGCCATTAGAGAGAAGATGGTAGTATTTTTATTTTTAACCAAATGACTCACTCCCCCTCCGGCTGTGAGCTGTCAAAGGCACAGGAAGGCAACAGAAGATGTTAGAAATGCAAGTTCAGGACACTTTCAACCCCATTGGGAGCCAACCACAGGGGATGCCACACAATCCTGCTCAGCTTAATCAGGCCTAGAAAAAGGTGTTTAAACCAAAGAGACTGTCTCAGGGCTGTAACTTTAAGAAAAAGGAAAAGAAGAGCAATCACACGGCCAGTAGGGGACAATGGCAGAATTAGAACAATTACAACGACTAGAGATGAAGGAAGGTGTTAATTAACATTAAGGGCTGAGAACTTCCTGGACTCTGATTTCCAGATGTTGGCTTAGATCGGGAGCTTTTAAGTTGTGCTTTGCAGAGACGTAGAAGTTCCCTGGGAGCCTTTCATTGGGTCCATGTCTTCTCCTCTGCTTCAACTGGATTGGCTCTCCTATATCTATTTCACTTATTAAAGTCATAAGAAGTTAATGTAATTATTGGGTCTTTATTATGTGCCAGGCATTGCACTAAACACTCAATAGGTGTGAAGTCATTTAACTTTATAACAATCTTATGAAATATTTACAATCACGATTGCTATTTTACACTTTATGAAATGAAGACTTAATGCCAAGGTAAATCACTTGCCCTGAGTTAGAAGGGTAATAAGCAGCTTTGAACTAGAAATCAGACCTGTCTATCTGCAAAGCCCGTTTTCTTAACTGCAATGCTACCGTGGTTCCCCATACTGGGTTTCCGTGTAAGCTTTTATTTTCAAAAAGTGCTCCATAGTTATTTTAAAAGGAATAAAATAAAAGTCTAAAAGTGACTGATTAGATGTTCTGAGATCCCTCCCAGCTCTAAATTTCTAACTTTTATGATTTATAGAAGAAAAAGCAGGAGCTGCGTTACAAAAACTGATGGTGAGGGACAATGGATGGGGTGTGAGTTAATAATAGCAGCTAATATCTGAGCACTTAATAGGTCAAGTGATGCTCTAAACCCTTCATACACATTAACTTATTTAACCCTTGCACCAACCTTCTGTGGTAAGTGCTATCATTATTCCCATTTCTAGATAAGGAAATACAACACAAGAGGTTATAACTTTCAAGGTCACACAAATAGAGGGTAGCAGGCCAGGTTCCAGAGCCTGTATTCCTTGCTACTGTGCTCTGCTGAGATGACTTAGTCTGGGAGAAAACGATTTTCCTTAATATTGGCATTTAGTTTTCAACATCACACCAATGCAAATTTATGTAAATAGACATGCAGATCAGCTGGTATCCTGGCATTGGTGCCAGCTTCCCCTCAGGACATTGATGCAACAAAATTTGGCCATTGTCACTGATTTGAGCTATCACAGTGGTAGACATTTCAATAATTCCCCACATTTCTCAGGCTTGGAAGACATAAATGAATGTATATTATATAGCTACGGGGCTATACATGCTGAACTTTTGCATCTTCTTTTTCAGAGAAGCATCTCTAGAAAATATCCAATTGTGGATAGTTGGTATGCATCAAAAATGAGATAATGATACCTCGCTTCTGCCTACGACTGCATTTTCATATCCATTGCTGCATTTGGGACCTGCCGCAGTCCTACGAAAAAGGAAAAGCAAAGGTGATCACTTCTTACACGTGGGAGGCAGCAGGACAGAGGACGAAGGGGCTTGCTTAGGATTCTGCTGAAATTTGTTGGCTTTGTTTATCTTCCTATGACTCCTACCCTCTTCACCACTGATTTTTCCAAACACTGCCATACTGCTTTCTTTGCTGGATGCAGAAAAGCTAGTGTACAGTTTGCCCCATAGAAGTAAAGGGAAAGGAAACTGCCTCACCTGTCCCTTTATCTGCATTCACAGAAGATTAGCATTCAAGTAAAATAGAGAGAAACTAGGTTTTGCTGAGTAACTACTATGTCTGGCAGAGTGTCTTGCGCTTTGGATAGGCTAACCATATAATTTATTGCCTTTTGAGAATGAAAGGGGTGCCGTTCATAATTACATCAGGACCACAAGCAAAAACTGAGACCATCCTGGGGAAATCAGGACGTGTGGTCACCCTTGCTGAAAAGCTAATATTCATTTCATATTCACCATAGTCCTCTAATGTAGGTGACTTTCTCTTTGTTCTGAGTCTCTGAAAGGTATATCATGCCCAGGGTCACATAGCAGATCTGTCTGTTCGATTCTAAAACCCTCGGTTAAGGCACACATCAGAGACAGGGACTCTTGACACTCCAGCCACACAAGAGCTGACCCTAGCGGTTGCTTGGCTGTCAAGCCTTTCCCTCCCCATCACATTCCCAGCCATCGTCCTTGGCCCCGGGGAGCTTGGGTGGGGTGTGATGACTGTGCTGCCCCAGCAGAGGGCAGTGTTGCCATGCCTGCCAAGGCGGAGGGCTACAGGAAACGGGAGGGAGCCTGGACTACGCAGGCCTGGTGGCCGGTACCGCGTCCCTAAAACAGCCAGCCTTACAGGGCTGCCTCCAAACCAGCTGCTTCTCTGGCTCCCATCCCCTCAGGCCTCACCGTGGATAAACGTACTGTCCCCCTCACCTGTCTATTGGCTCCCATGATACAATACCTGAACAAATTGAAGAGCTCTGTGCCAGCTGGGGTGGAAAAAGACCCGGGGAGGGTTTCCAGATTGGAAACAGAAACTGTTGCCATTTTCTTGTTTGCTCAGAATTACTCCAGAGCTGGGAGTGCTGTTGACATATGTGTTACCACTTAATCTTTCATAAGAAATCCTTTTCATGGGGGAGCTGAGCTCTGGATCCATGCCAGTTTAGATAATTACATTCCCCCAGAAGACTGAAGCTGTGATGGCTGCATTCTTTTTCTGCTAAGAGTTAGGAGTTTCAAGGGTACAGGTTGGGCAAGGGGGCTGGGAGTAGGGGTAGGTGCCATTGTGGTCCTTAGGAAAACGATAACCGGGGTTTGGTGAGGAAAAGTTAACTTCAAAGTGTCACCCAGTAACATGTTTCTGTTTTTTTGTTTTTTTTTCCTTCCCTTGCACTTCATTCAGTGTGAAATTCATTTGTAGTTTTTGTCTGTAACTAGAATTCAATTTTTGCTCTTTTAAAAGAAACCTGATTTACAGGGGGTGTGAAACAAAGCAGAAAATGATAAGAGGAGGGAAAAATAACAATTCAGATGGAAAAAAAAGAGAAAGAAAAAAGTCCTTTTAACAATTTCTCTGATCTAAAGTGGTTGGGACAGCATTTTTATATTAAGTTCAGCATTTTGTCAGGAGGGGATGAGAATGCCCTGTGATCCTCGAACAAACTATTGCTGGTGATTTTATACCCTCCTGCTGGCATAGATCTTAATCAACCAGAAAACTTCAAAATGACAAACAAACAAAAGACAGCTTTGCTCTCTGAGGTTCATTAGCTCAGGCCAAGGTTGAGATGCATCAGGAGGAGAGGCGCCAGAAATAGGCAAGCTTGAGAAGTCACTTTGTGGGTAATTCCACCGCCCACTTCCTCCTACCACCCCCCACCCAGGACAGCTCTGCCTCCTCCAGTGACCAGAGGCTGGGTCACCGGAGTTGATGGTGAGAGGAGTGGAGGCCAATGGTGCAGCTGATGGGACAGGAAGGAGGAAGGGACTCTCTGGTGTGCTGCCGCATTCAGAGCCTAAAGTTATTTGCCTCTGCTTTCAAGGACATCTGCTGGCATCATGAGAATCACAGCAAATCCAGACCAAGCTTTATCTCTTCCTTCCCAGCCCAGTTCCTCTTCTTCTGCTCGCTTATTATGTTCAAAAGGCCCCGCTGTCTCCTGGACATCTGAATTGAAACCTCAGAGAGGCCGGACACAGTGGCTGATGCCTGTAATCCCAGCACTTTCGGAGGCTGAGGCGGGTGGATCACTTGAGGTTAGGAGTTCGAGACCAGCCTGGCCACCATGGTGAAACTCTGTCTCTACTAAAAATACAAAAATTAGTTGGGCATGGTGGTGCGTGCTTGTAATACCAGCTACTCAGGAGGCTGAGGCTCGAGAATTGCTTGAACCCAGGAGGCAGAGTTTGCAGTGAGCTGAGATCCAGTGCGAGAACAGAGTTAGACTCCATCTCAAAAAAAAAAAAAAAAGCCCTCAGAGAAACATTCCTCCCTCTTTTCTGTGATCAGTTTTCAAGTCCTATCAAACCATCATCTAAATGTGTCTCTCTCTTTCTTGCACATCTCATCCTCTTTCATAGCTCCAGGTCTGGCCCTTGATATCTTCCTCCTCACTAGTTTCCCAGCTGTTCTCCCTACTTTCCTACTTACAACTACCAAATTAAACCTCGTTAAACCGATTTCTGATAGTATAAATTCCTCCAAAACCCTTCACCAGCTCACTACCATGTGCAGGATCAAAGTCCTAGCTCCTTAGCTTGGTATTCGCAGCCCTTCATGATCTAACTCTTCCTTGTCTTTCAAGCTTCTGTTAGCATCCTAGGACTCTCCAATCCCTGCACTCCAGCAAAAAAGAGCCCCCAGCTACTCCTCAGCACCTTTTCCTCCATAGCTACTGTGTTTTCTCAGCTCATTGCACAGATTCATCTAGTTCCCTTGGGTTATTCTCTTCAAATTCCCCCTACTTGTCGTGCTTCAGCTTAAAGACCTCCTTCTCCTGACCAATATACTTCGTATCCCCCACACCTCTGCCCCAAACAAAAGTAAATCTTGTTTTTGAACTTCTACACTTGACTTGCAACACATATTTTGTAATGACCTAATATTTACTATTTTTATCCTAAGGTCTTTTCCCTCCCCTCTTAAAGATGCATTTTGTGAAGATGGGGAATCATCTTCATTCCACACACAGCTTAATTTGGCACTTTTTGTATGGTAAGCTTTAAATGGCAATTTGCTGAACAGATTAATGAATACATTTAAGAATTCATGAATGAAAGAGTGAATCAATGCTTCATAGATGCATGAATAAATGACTTTGTGCATGGATGAATAAATGAATTCCTGTACTTATGCATTCAAATATATCTTGGGAGGCTACTATGCAAATTAATCCGGGAATAGACGAATGCTTGTATGCATAAATGAATAAAAACATGCGTGTATGAATCTGCGAATGAATGACTGGATAGTTGGATTCCTGATTCTAGGGAATGTCTTTCACAGAGAAGTTGGCTATGATACTGTCTTGTAGTATGTAAGATACTTATATACCACTGGTGGAATGTACTGCCATCAAGATTTCTTGACTAAGAGATGGTTTTACTAATTAAGAGCCTTGAATATGTTCATATCTTTAACAAAACAAATAATTTTTTCTCTTTACTGGCCTTTTGAGTGAGGCTGGTACATCTTTGCACCATATTATTGAAATTGAGCATAAACTATAAAACTAATTCTAGGTGGCTTCTCAAGTCTTCTCCCTCTACACCTTGACTGGGCTTCCTAGTCAACTCTCATATCTGCATTATTTCTTGATTCCAGCATCCACTAGTTTTTAATGAGGGAGGCCTCTGAGAACTGCAGCCAAGACACCCCACAAGGGAATGATATTCTGATCATATTTGTACAAAAGTGCTTTGGTTATTTCCCTGAGAAGGCAATAAACAATCAGTTCTTAGGTGTTTCCAAAAGAATGGCATTTTACCTATCTGCATCACACAGTGGCCAAAGTCTATGGCTTTTACTTTAATCCACAATAGAGATTATCTGCACTTTAAGTCCTTGTTAGAGGATTTGATTGTGAATCGAATGAGAGCCAGCACTTCTCAGAGGCTCGTTTACCCTATCTGATGTTTGATAGAGAAGGTCTAATAGACATGCTAACTATCCATTCATCTCCAGTTTTTACTTGAAAGGCAATACCTGAGTCACATTATCTAAGTCCATAGCAGAAATACTTTCCCTGAGCTGCGACTTAATATTTTACTCTTTGCCTTTATGGAGGGTTGATAGAAAAACTGCCCAGTAGAAAAAAGCATGTATTTTTTAGAAACTGCGAATAAAGATTACTTCCACTATTTAATGCAATGGACCCCAAATTCTCTATTTATGTGATACGATCTTAAAATTAAACAATGGATCATACCATGAAGCTAAGTAAGGAGTGTGTGATCTACGTTCTACCGTGATGTCCATGCCCAAGTAAAAATATATGGCAGAATCAATGACTGATGTGGGCTATGTCTGACATAAGAAATAAAACAGAGAGACTTAGGACCTGGGACCAGGCCTGGGTCACAAGATATTTGTTGGACAGAATGAGAACTCAGAGGTCACTAATGCTTCTTTGCCTTTTTACCTTACTTATCACCAGGTATCAAAGGCGAGAGTCCAAAGAGCATTCTACAATAGCGGTCTGCAAACTGTGGTCTATCAGCTGGCTGCCTGTGTTATAAACACAATGGGACATTACTGGAACACAGCTATAAATTCATTTGTTTATGTATTGTTTGTGGCTGTTTTCACACTTTAATGACAGAGTTGAGTAGGTGCTATAGTGATCTTATGGCCTGCAAACCTCAAATATTTGCAATTTGGCCCTTTAAGAAAAAGTTTAACCTCAACATCATGCAGTATACCATGTAACAAACCTGCATGTGTAATCTCGAATCCAAAATAAAAGTTGGAAAGATAAGTTTGTCATTTCCGTATTGAGCCAGAGTTAAAAGACTTTAGTTAGAATCAAAGTTTGTTTGTGTTTAATAGTCTCTGTACCATCTGAGACTCAGTACCTTCAGCTGTAAAGTAGGATTCGTAGTTCTGTCTATATTATAGGTTTTGGGAAGAATAAGAAAATATATGTATAAATGACTGCATGGTGCCATAAAGAGCCACCATGCTACTTTCAAGTGAAGCCTTAGGGACCAGGACAAATGACATTTACTCCAGGTCAAGATACAGATATGATCTCTTCCAAACAAAAGCCAGTGTTTCACTTTCTTAGCAGGAATGCCACCCCTAGAAAAATTTTCTCCAAAAGCCATGGCTTAGAGGAAGACCACTTTCCTGCCAGGGAGAAAAGGGTACCAACCGTGCTTTCCCTGTCAGCCTCCTTACTGCACAGGAACTAGACAGAGATAATCTCAGGTAAGAAAGGCACAATGCATTTCTCCCAGGGCCTCATATGTCAGGCATGATTTTCATTTCAGATAACGTCCAAACCAGATAAGAATTCTGTTGGTAGTGTGAGCAGATCTCCTGGTGCTGCCTGTATTCATGGCCAGCACCCTCCTTCCCCTACTCCAGCTCTAAACTAGGGGGGATCTCAGTGAGATGTAATTGTATGCAACCCTGCCTTCCCTTCTTGCCCTCTGACACTGGATTCACTGATGAGAATCACCCCTTGTGACCCACGTTTTCTCTAGTCTCTGAGTTAGGCCATTGTTCTTCATCCCTATGAGCAACTGATGGAAGGGATTGGTTCCCCATTGTATCCCCAGTGCCTAGTACAAGTATGTCCAACCCACTCAAACTGTTCAAATGAACCCAAGCCATCCATTGACACAAATGCAGAGGACAGAACCACAGCATTTGGTATATATCAGAGACCCAGTAAATTCATTTCAAATTGAATTGAATTAAATTGGGTTTGGCTCTTTCTGGGGTGGTGATGATAATGATGATGATAGCAGAAGTGGTGGTGATGGAATGATGGCAGCTACAATGAAGAGATCAGGGCAAGGTTTGGAAAAAATTAAAATATTTTAAGCCAGGAATTGGGTAAATGCTCGGAGTCTATCTTGCTGCTTGTATACCTGGATGGCTCTTCACTGAGGTGACTGTATACACAAGGGAAAGGATACATATGGGAGACAAAGCTTTTCTTTATTAATAATTTGACCAACACCCAATAACCTGTAATGATGAGTTTTGGTAAAAGCCTACTTGGAATATGAGGCTTAGACATCTAAGCTGGTCTACTTAATCCTTTTCTGTAAATGAAAAGGGGCTGCATCTGCAAAGTAGGTTGTAGCCTGAGTTACTCAGTTGTAGGCACAAGTGAAACGATCTAGGGATACAGACTTGCCTATCTTTCTCCAAGGAGGCAAAATGTACCCAGATATGCTTACCCCATAAGAGCAGGAAGTAACCCTGCCCACTGGTGAACATGGCAAATTCAATCTCTTGGAGGAACGACCAATCAAACTAGCCGCTAAAGGGACTGGCGAAAATAGAAGCATAAGATGTAGTAGAAATTTTTCTTTATGATTTATCATGCTAGAATTATTTGCTAAGCATTTACAATCATATTTTTTCTTTAATCCTTACAACAATCCTAGGAGATAAAATTATTCTCCAGGTGAGGAATTAGGCTCAGAGTAATTAAGTGACTTGCCTGAGGTTACACAATAAATGGTTGAGCTAGATTTTCAATCCCATGTCTACCTGACTTCAAATCAATGTCCTTTCTATTACACCCTTGCTATTCAAAATGCAATTCATGGACCAGCTGCTCAACCTCACCTGAAAGCATTTTAGGAGTGCAAGTGTCTGAGGCCCACCTCAAACTTACTGAATCAGGATCTGCATTTAAACAATAGCTGCAGGTGAATTGTCAGTATATGGAAGTTAGAGGAGCACTCCGATACACAATACTGCCTAGCTCTTACTACTCTCTTTTCCCAGAGATCAAAACCACTCAGTGTTGTCCCACCATCAGTAGAAGGCTGACCTGGATTTGGGAACATCCCCAAGTGGCTAAATTAATGCTACCTGCTGGGATGGCATCCTAAGGCCTGCTAAACCATGTCTGAGTTTTCTGAGGCCACTGGGCACTTTGCATTGGCTGGTCAGTTGTCCTTACTGAAGCCAATGTCCCCAGGCCTTAACTTCCTTTACTGTTGTTTAGTCTGAGGCCATGAAATCTTAGCAGATGTGGGGCAGTTTCTGTCCAAATATGTCAATGTGTGGCCACCCTTGGCCATCTGAGGAGTAAATAATTTGTTATATTTACCCTCGAGGAAGAATGTACTGAAATGTATATAGAATTCTGTGGAAATGAAGTTCCAGGACAACCTAAAAAGAAAGATTATTATGAATTTAGGGACATTTATTTTCCTTTTTCAGTTTTGATATAGTTTTGTTATGTCTATGTAATTTCCTATGGCAGATTAAGATCCATAATGTTCCAAGATACTGTGATTCATGCATAAGACAGATTTGAAATGAAATTTTATTGTTGACACTTACTGCTCAGGCACTTGATATTCTCTCACTATATCTTCAAAACAAGACTGTGAGGATAGGAGAATTAGCTCCATTTTATAAATGAAGACAATAAGCTCTGGCTCTGGTCACACAAACAAAGCCAGTTTTCAAGTGTATGCTGGCACCATTTCCAAGCTACATCTGTTTGAATTGCATGTTATTGGTAAAGGATGCTTAGAAATAAATAAGACACAGGATCCTAAAATGACGATTCCACTTGGAGATTTGAGGTGGGGGAAATTAATTTAATATTAAAGCTTAAAAGGAAACATGGTTATATGAAGGAGTAGAAAGCCAATGCTGAAATTTTGAATGAATTTAAGACAAACAGAAGGCACAACAAAAACATGGAGATTATGGATGGTTAACTCTGCATTTGTGTCCTGAAGCCCCGGGGATTTGCTTTCACTTTTACTCTGTTATTGCAGTAGCAACAGCAGATGCAGCAGGAGCAACAGGAGGAACTGTGCTGAAAGCTACTGTATTAGTTATCTATTGCTGCATAACAAATCACCCAAAATCTAGTGGCTTAAAACAATACATATTTATTATTTCACTGTTTCTGTGGGTCATGAATCAGGACATGAATCCTATATTTGGCAAAACTGTCCTTTAAAACTGAGGGAGAAATTAAAACATTCCCAGATAAAAGCAAAACTGAGGGAGCTTGTGACCACTAGCCTGTCTCACAAGAAATGCTCACGAGAGTCCTGCAGGTTGAAACAAAACAACACTAGACAGTAACTTGAAGCCATATTCGGAAATAAAGATTCTAATAAAGGTAAATGAAGCTAGTATTATTGCAACAATGGCTTGTAACTTTTCTTTTTATTTTCTACATGATTTAAGAGACTAATACCTTAAAAAAAGTTACTGGTCTAAAAACTAGTATGATTATAGCTTTGGTTTGGAATTTCACATTTTATTTTCTGCATAATTTAAGAGACTAATGCATGTAAGAGGATTCTAAGTTTATGTTTAAAGATGTAATTTTTTGACATCAACTAAAAGGGGTGGGTATACAGCTGTAAAGTAGCAGAGTTTTTGTGTGTTATTGAAGGAAAGTTTCCAAAGTTAACACATTAAAGTGTTATAACTTTAGGATGTTAAAATAATCCCCGTGGTAACCACAGGACATGACTGGATGGGTCCTGTTCTTCAAGGTCTCAAACAGGCTGTGATCATGCTCTTGGCTGGGTCTGTAGTCTCATTTCAAGGATTGTCTGAAGAAGGATTCCCTTCTAGGATCACTTAGGGGTTAATATGATTTAGTTATTCATAGACTATTAGACTAAAGGCTTCACTTCCTCACTAGCCACCCTCAGTACCTTTTTTCTTTTTTAGCTTTTAAGTTCAGAGATATATATGCAGGTTTGTTACATAGGTAGGCTTTTCTCAAGGGGGTTTGTTGTACAGATTATTTCATCACTTAGGTATTAGGCCTAGTACCCATTAGTTATTTTCCATGATCTTCTGCCTCCTCCAACCCTTCACCCTCTAATAGGGCCCATTGTGTGTTGTTCCTTTCTATGTCTCCATGTGTTCTCATCATTTAGATCCCTCTTGTAAACAAGAACATGCAGTATTTGGTTTTCTGTTCCTGTGGTTAGTTTGCTAGCTCCATTGAGGTCCCTGAGAAGAACATGATCTCGTTCTTTTTTAATGGCTGCATAGTATTCCATAGAACATATGTACCACATTTTCTTTATCCAGTCTATCGCTGATGGGCATTTAGGTTGATTCCATGTCTTTGCTATTGTAAATAGTGTTGGAATAAACATACGTGTGCAAGTGTCTTTATAACATAATTATTTATCTTCCTTTGAGTATATACCCAGTATTGGGATTACTAGGTCAAATGGTATTTGTCTTTAGGTCTTTAAGGAATCACCAATCTTCCACAATGGTTGAACTAACTAACAATAGTATGTAAGCATTCCTTTTCCTCTGCAATCTCACTAGCATCTGTTATTTTTTGACTTTCTAGTATAACCATTCTGACTGGTGTGAGATGGTATCTCACTGTGGTTTTGTGTATCTGTAACGATCAGTGGTGTTGAGTTTTTCATAGAATTATTGGCTGCATGTGTGTCTTCTTTTGAAAAGTATCTTTTTATGTCTTTTGCCCACTTTTTTATGGGGCTTAATTTAAAATTTTCCCAATTTAAATTTATTTAAGTTCCTTATGGATGCTGGATATTAGACCTTTGTTGGATGCATAGTTAGCAAAAATGTTCTTCCATTATGTAGGTTATCTGTTTACTCTGTTGATAGTTTCTTCTGCTGTGGAGAATCTCTTTAGTTTGTTATTGACACTTTGAATGTATCACATACTGCCTTCTGGCTTCTAAAGTTTCTTAAGAGAAATCTGCTGACAATCTTATGAAGAATCCCTTGTATATGCTCATTTGCTTCTCTCTTGCTGCTTTCAAGATTCCCTCTTTGTTAAACACGGTTTTGACAGTCCATTATAATGTGTTTCATTGCACATCTTTGAGTTCATTGGGCTAGTTGGGAGTTTATATTCATGTTTTTAATCAAATTTAGAAAGTTGTCAGCCATTATTTCTTCAAGTGTTCTCTCTTCCCTTTTCCCTCTCTTCTTCTTTTGGAACACCTACCATGCACATATTGGTCTACTTAACGGTTTCCCACATGTCCGTTAGGCACTGTTCATTTTTCTTCAATCTTTTTTTCTTTCAGACTCAATAATTCCCATTGTCCTATGTTCAAGCTCACAGATTATTTCTTCTGCTAGTTAAATATCCCTTTGAATCTCTCTTTTCAGTTACTGTTCTTTTCAGTTCCTGAATTTCTTTTTGGTTCCTTTTGAGGTTTTCTATTTATTGACACTTCTAATTTGTTCATACGTTGTTTTCTTGACTTTCTTCACATCTTTAATTATTTGAGCATCTCCAAGACAGTTGTGTTAAAGTCTTTGTCTAGTAGATCTTCTATAAGGTCTTTTTCAGGGACAATTTTGTTGATTTTTTTTTAATGGGCCGTATTTCCCTGTTTCTTTATATGCCCTGTGATTTCTTGTTAAAAACTGGACATTTTAGTAAAATAATGTGGTATCTCTGGAAGCCAGATTCTCTTCCTTCCAAGGGTTTACTGTTTTTTGTTATTGTTTTTGACTGTTGTATGGTGTGTTAATGCCAAGACTGACATGTAAAATTAAGGTCTTCTCAGTTCTTTTCTGAGGCTGCGCCTTTCCCATGCATAGTCACCTCTGATTTTCCCTGTATATGCAGTTTCTTTTGAATGTTATAGACTTTAATGTCTGGCTCCCAAAAAGGAAAAAAGAGAAAAATGAAGGGAGGTAAAAATAAGAACACTGTAGCCCTTGGCAGTCACTTCAGACAGAGGGTGAGGGGCTTGCAACAATGGGAGGAAGTGCAAAAACCATGACTGCTGGCCTCATTACACCTCTGTGATCAGAAACTGCAATAAGTGATTAGAGCACAGATCCCTGCTATTTGTAGGAAAGGGTCATTTTTGGCCAGTCTGGCTCCTTCAAGCTGTGTGTAAGCTGCCCCAGAATCATATGCACAGCTGCCTGCCACTGGGTTGAAGGTGGGGGATGGGTAGTGGCTACTGTGTTAAAAGCTGAAATTGACCAAATTAACCACAATTTACCACAGAAACCTTCCCCTTGGATATGCAAGCCTTTAATGGACTGAGTCTTAAAATAGTTACATCAGACTGATTCTGCCAGTGCTTTAGGTGGGGAGACAGATTTCTGGTGATTCCTACTCTTCCAACTTCTCAGAATCACATGAATACGTTGTGATGATATGAAGATCAAGTCAGACAAATGTCACTAATTAGAGCATGCTGAAATACTGCAAAGTGCACTATCCTTCTCTTTCCGATGTTTATATCTTTACCATAACTTAAATTTCCAACAATAACTAACAATCCACCTACACCCAGTGCTGTCCATTGGGTTGTAGGGACAAGGTCAAGTCAAATTTTTCTTAAACATAAATAGATTGAACTAATTCAGATGAGATCAGATTCAGATTAAGACAGAAATGAAAGTCTTATTTAATAAAACAAAGAATAGAATAGAATGGTTAGAGAGAAGTTACAAAGGGCCACAACCATGTTAAGGAATGCATGGAAGATCAGGGAAAGCCAATGCCCTAATGCTGAGGAGAGGAGATGTTATATACATTTTAAAAAGTATTATTTTCAGCTGGGCACGGTGGCTCACAGCTGTAATCCCAGCACTTTGGGAGGCCGAGGCAGGCGGATCATGAGGTCAGGAGATTGAGACCATCCTGGCTATCACAGTGAAACCCCGTCTCTACTAAAAATATAAAAAATTAGCTGGGCGTGGTGGCGGGCGCCTGTAGTCCGAGCTACTTGGGAGGCTGAGACAGGAGAATGGCGTGTGAACCCGGGAGGCGGAGCTTGCAGTGAGCCAAGATCACGCCACTGCACTCCAGCCTGGGCGACAGAGTGAGACTGTGCCTCAAAAAAAAAAAAAAAAAAAAAAAAGTATTATTTTCAGTGAGCATCCATTAAAAACAAAACCACTCCGCTGTATAAAGCATGCTCTGTTACAGTGGAAGGTGTATGGTGACAGTTCATTCTATGGGTAGAAAATGACCTGCGGGTGATGTCAACGTGACTCAGGCCACTTCACAGGCACAGAATGGTGTGGATTTTATGGACAATGATTGGCATCACAGAAGTCTGACTGGAAGTATGCATGTACCACCCCTCCCTCCCTAGATATATTTTGTCTGACAGGGGTGTTTAAGAATTAAATTGCAATTATGCAAATATATGTGTATTACACGTTAATTTTAAAAACAATTTTAAGGGAACACAATTCCAAAAATATAGTTGCCTTAAACAGAGCAAGTCCAAGATATTCCTTGTAAACTATCTACTGTCTTTTCTCGTCTTCTCTCCTTCCCACCTCTGCTCATTATTTCTTTAAATCTTTGGAGGAAATACTTCTTAATTTCAATACCTATGTGGATTTAAGGACTCAGAAAACTCCCTTAAATTTCATAAAATGTGTACATGGAAGGAAATGCGTTTTTTTCAAGACTAAGTGTTTACTATTCACAAAAAAATACGTAAGAGCCTCGGCTCTTCCTCCACCCAGGTGTTAAAAATCATTATGTCAATTGAATGGACCAATGTACTGTGAAAAGAGTCACAGGTTTTAAGAGTAACACACACTTAGATTTAAATTCTAACTTTATAAATTTCTTGAGCAAATTACGAAGTGTTTTACCACCTTAGACCCCTTATTTTAAAAAAATGAGATAATACTTGCCCTGCAAGGTTATTATGTAAATAAGATAAATGAAATAAATGTTTTGGAGCATCTAATTCAGTACTGGAAAATAATAGGTATCAAAACGACAGCAGATATTATAGTTATGATTATTCTTGAAAATACTATTTCCAGCAGCAAGGAGTCAGGTCATGTCTCCTGATTGCCCTTCAAAAGATTCTGTCTATCATAAGCTCTGCTATTTATTTATTGATACAACCGTTCACCTATCCATCCACCCACAGGTACATTTGGGCATTTCTTTATTTCTCTGCTGCTTGCCTACTTTGTTGAGAAGGCCTTCAGTTTCCATCTCAGTTTAGCCAGCTAGCTTAACCTAAACTGTTTCTGACAAAGAAAAACAAGACTGAGTTGATTAAAAAAAAAAAAAAGAATCTTCTTTGATCTTTAATCACACCTGAAGATAATTCAATCTGGTCTTCATTATTACAGTGGCTTATAGTCAGCAGCTGTAGCCCCTGACGCAGATAAATGCTTGCCCTGTATTATTACAATAAAACCAACTCCATGGAATGAAAATTTTCCCCCTTTCTTGATGATATCATCACAGAGAATTAATGTTCTGGTTTTTTTCATTACTGCTTCATTGTATAAAATATGGACTAAATCAAATCTCTGGTCAGATAGTTTCATCTACAATATTGAGAAGTGGGTGAAAAAAATGCAACCCACTGAGCAACAGGTGAAAGTTATAGTGTGGAATAATCAGTGGAGAATTCTTGATCGGTGCCAGGCAAGGGTGTCCACAAACAGGAGGCACAGAGCGTGCTCCGTGGAAGGTTTCTTCTTAAACCAAGTCATTCTCTGCCCTCTGTTTCAGTCAGTGGCATTTCCAATCTCACTAGCATGGAAGTTCAAATTTCACCTTAACAATGTTTACATTTTGGAGCATTGTTGAACAGAGTTTGGCTAGGAGAGCGATGACAATACCTGAACCCTGTTTTACACCATCTATTCACCCTTCCTGCAAGAATCCCAAAGGTCATAAACATGTAAAGACAGCAAATGAGAAATCAAACGTCCAGTTTATTTTTGGCAGGGCCTATACTATAAACCCAAATTTCATTTCTTTGCTAAACTGGACTGGAATACTTCGATTAGGACCAAGAACTAAGTGATGGATGGTTAGCCTGGGTGACATAATGAGTTCCCATCTCTAAAAATAAAAAAATAAAAAAACCTGGGCATGGTTGTGCACACCTGCAGTCTCAGATACTGGAGAAGATGATGAAGGAGGATAGCTTGAGCCTAGGAGGTTGAGACTGCCAATAGTCATGATCGTGCCACTGCATTCCAGGCTGGATGACAGAGGAAGACACTGTCTCTGAATGAATGCGTGAATAATGGGTGGGAAAGGAGGAAAGGAAACTATTTTTTCCATTAAGTCCAAATCTAAACCTCACTTTTAGACTGTTGGTTTTTAAACTTGACTCAACATTGGAAACACCTGGTGTATTAGTCCATTTTCACATTGCTCTAAAGAAATACTTGACTGGATAATTTATACAGGAAAGAGGTTCAATTGACTTACAGTTCCACATGGCTGGGGAGGCCTCAGAAAACTTACAATCACAGCAGAAGGTAAAGGGGAAGCAAGCCCCTTCTTCACAAGGCAGGTAAACAAGTGAGAGTGGGGGAAGCACCAGACACTTATCAACCAAGCACATCTCTAGAGAATACACTCACTATCACGAGGATAGCGTGGGGGAACAACCCCCATGATCCAATCACCTCCCACCCGGTCTCTCCCTCCACACCTGGGGATCATGGGGATTACAATTGGAGATGAGATTTTGGTGGAAACACAGAGCTAAACCATATCACCTGGGAAGCTTTAAAAATACTGTTGTCTGGGGTCTGCCCCTCAAAATTTTGAATTAATGGCTTTGAGATGCAGATTAGGAAATTAAGATTTTAAAAAAACCTTTTATTTTTGTTTCAGAGGTACATGTGCAGGTTGGTTCTATAGATAAACTTTGTGTTGCAGGGGTTTTGGTATACATATTATTTCATCATCCATGTAAAAAGCATAGTATCAAATAGGTCATTTTTCTGTCTTTCCTCCCACCCTCCACCCTCAGGTCCCAATGTCTATTGTTCCTTTCTTTGTGTCCCTGTATACTCAGTGTTTAGTTCCCATTTATAAGTGAGAACATGCAATGTTTGGTTTTCTGTTCCTGGGCTAGTTCACTTAGATAATGGCCTCTAACTCTATCCATGTTCCTGCAAAGGACATTATCTTGTAGTGTTCAAGGGTGTACATGTACACATTTTCTTTATTCAGTCTACGACCAATGGACATTTAGGTTGATTCCAAGTCTTTGCTATTGTGAATAGTGGTGCAATGAATATATGTAAGCATGTGTCTTATGGGAGAATGATTTATATTCCTTTGGGGATATATGTAATCATGAGATTGCTGTGTCAAGTGGTAGTTCTGTTTTAAGTTCTTTGAGAAATTACCGAACTGCTTTCTGCAGTGGCTGAACTAATTTACATTTCCAGCAGTAGCATATAAGCATTCATTTTTCTCTGCAGCCCCACCAGCATCAGTTATTTTCTGACTTTTTAATATTAATAATAGTGCTTCTGACTGGTATCTCATTGTGGTTTGATCTGCATTTCTCTAATGATTAATGGCATTGAGTATTTTTTCATATACTTGTCTGCATGTATGTCTTCTTTTGAAATGTGTCTGTTCATGTCCTTTGCCCACTTTTTAATGGGGTTCTCTGTTTTTGCTTGTTAAGTTCCTTATAGATTCTGGATATCGGGCCTTTGTCAGATGCATAGTTTGCAAATATTTTCTCCTATTCTGTGGGTTGTATATTTACTCTGATGATAGTTTCATTTGCTCTGCAGAGCTCTTTAGTTTAATTAGGTTCCATTTGTCAATTTGTTTTTTTTTTTTTTTTCAATTGCTTTTGGCATCTTCATCAACAAATTTTCACCAGGCTTATGTCTAGAATGGTATGAATGATATTTCTCAATTTTTGTAGTTTTAAGTTCTACATTTAAGTCTTTAATCCATTTTGGGTTGATTTTTATGCATGATGTTAGGATGGGGTCCAGTTTAAATCATCTGCAGATGGCTAGCCTGTCATTTATTGTTTCAGGGCACTATTTATTGAACAGGGAGTTTTTTTTACTATGGCTTGTTTTTTGTTGACTTTGTTGAAGATCAAATAGTTGTAGGTGTATGGCTTTATTTCTGGACTCTGTATTCTGTTCCATTGATCTATGTGTCTGTTTTTGTACCAGTACCATATTGTTTTGGTTACTGTAGCCTGGAAGTATAGTTTGAAGTCAGGTAATGTGATGCCTACAGATTTGTTCTTCTGGCTTAGGAATAGGTTGGCTATTCAAGCTCTTCTTTTCATTCAATATAAATATTAGAATATTTTTTCTAATATTATATATTATTAATATATATTATATATTAATATACATATTATATATTATATATAATTATATATAAATATTAATTATATATAATATATAATTATATATAAATATTAATTATATATTATATATAATTATATATAAATATTAATTATATATAATATATAATTATATATTATATATGTTATAATATATAATTATATATTATAATATATTCATAATATTAGAATGTTTTTTCTAATTCTGTGAAGGATGTCATTGATAGTTTGATAGGAATAACATTGAATTTGTAAATCGCTTAGGCCATTTCAATAATATTGATTCTTCCTATTTATGAGCATGAAATGATTTTCCATTTGTTTGGCCCATCTCTGATTTCTTTCAGCAGTGTTTTGTAATTCTTGTTATAGAGATCTTTAACCTCACTGGTTAGCTGAATTCCTAGGTATTTTAGCTTGTTTGTGGCTATTGTGAATGGGATTGCATACTTGATTTGGAAATTAGCTTGGACATTTTTGGTATATAGACATGCTACTGATTTTTGTACATTGATTTTGTAACCAGAAACTTTGCTAGCATTGCTTAACAGATCTAGGAGCTTTTGGACAGAGACTATGGGGTTTTCTAGGTATAACATCATATAATCTGCAAACAGAGATAGTTTGACTTCCTCTCTTCCTATTTTGATGTCTTTTATTTCTTTCTCTTGCCTGATTGCCCTGGCTAAGGCTTCCAGTACTATGTTGAATAGCAGGGGTGAGAATGGGCATCCTTGTCTTGTTCCAGTTCTCAAGTGGAATGCTTTCAGCTTTTGACCATTTGGTATGATATTGGCTATGGGTTTGTCATAGATGGCTCTTATTATTCTAAGGTGTGTTCCTCAGTTAGTTGAGAGTTTTTAACATGAAGGGATGCTGAATATTATTGAAAGCCTTTTCTGCATCTATTGAGATTATCATGTGGTTTTTGTTTTTAGTTCTGTTTATGGATGAATCACATTTATTGATTCATATATGTTCAGACAAACTTGCATCCCAGGGATAAAGCCTATTTGTGGTGGGTTAGCTTTTTGATGTGTAGCTGGATTTGGTTTGCTAGATTTTGTTGAAGATTTTTGCGTATATATTCATCAAGGGATTGGCCTGAAGTTTTCTTTTTTGTGTGTCTTTGCCAGGTTTTGGTATCAGGATAATGATGGCCCCAGAGAATGAGTTAGGGAGAAGTCCTTCCTCCTCTGTTTCTTTTAATCGTTTCTGTAGTAATGGTACCAGCTCTTTTTTATATGTCTGGTAGAATTCAGCTGTGAGTCCATCTGGTCTTGGGCTTTTTCTGGTTGGTAGGCTTTTTATTACTGATTCAATTTCAGAACTCATTATTGGTCTGTTCAGGATTAAATTTCATGCTGGTTCAGTCAAAGGAGGTGGTATATTTCCAGGAATTTATCCATATCTTCTAGGTTTTCTAGTTTGTGTGCAGAGAGGTGTTCAAAACAGTCTCTGATGGTATTTTGTATTTCTGTGGGGTTGGTGGTAATGTCCCCTTTGTCACTTCTGATTGTGTTTATTTGGATCATCTTTTTTATTAGTCTAGCTAGCAGTCTTTTATTTATTCTTTCAAAGAACAAATTTCTAGTTTTGTTGGTCGTGTGTGTGTGTGTGTGTGTATGTGTGTGTGTGTGTGTGTGTGTGTTTTAATCTCAGTTTCATTCAGTTCAGCTCTGATTTTGGTTATTTCTTGTTTCTGCTAGCTTTGGGGTTGATTTCCTCTTGGTTTTCTAGTTCCTCAAGGTGTGATATTAGGTTGTTAATTTGAGATCTTTCTAACTTTTTGATTTGGGCACTTCATGTTATAAACTTTCCTCTTAACATTGCTTAGCTGTGTACCAGAGATGCTGGTATGTTGTATCTTTGTTCTCATTAGTTTCTAAGAATTTCTTGATTTCTGCCTTAATCTCATTGTTTACCCAGAAGTTGTTCAGGAGAAGGTTAATTTCCATGTAATTGTACAGTTTTGAGTGATTTTCTTGGCATTGATTTCTATTTTTATTGCACTGTGGTCCAAGAGTGTGGCTAATATGATTTCAGTTATTTTTTAGTTTGCTGAGAATTGTTTTATGGCCAATTCTGTGGTTGATTTTAGAATATGTGCCGTATGAAGATGAGAAGAATGTATATTCTGTTTTTTGGGGTAGAGAATTTTGTAGATGTCTGTTAGGTCCATTTGGTCAAGTGTTGAGTTCATGTCCCCAATAGTTTTGTTAGTCTTCTGTCTTGATCATCTATCTATTACTATCAGTAGGGTGTTGGAGACTCCCACTATTATTGTATGATTATCTATGTCTTTTTGTAGATCTCTAAGAACTTGTTTTATGAATCTGGGTTCTCTTGTGTTGGGTGAATATATATTTAGGATAGTTACAAATTGAACCCTTTAACATTCACATATGTTTCCAAATTGCTTGTTTTACCTCCTTCTCTTTCAGGGATGCCAATGAATCATTGATTTGGTGTCTTTATATGGTCTCATATTTCTTGGAAGGTTTTGTTTATTTTCAATTTTTTTTCTATATTTTTTGTCTGACTGAGTTAGTTTTGTAATGCTCTTCTTTGCCTTTTTGATCATTGTTGGTTTAAAGTCTGTTTTGTCTGGAATTAGAAAAGCAACTGCTGGTTTTATTTTGTTTTCTTGGTAGATTCTTCTTCATCCCTTTACTTTGAGCCTATGGGTGTCATTGCATGAGATATGGGCCTCTTTGAAGACGTTATATCGTTGGTTCTTGCGTCTTTATCCAGTTTGCCACTTTGTGACTTTTTTTTTTTTTTTAAGACAGAGTCTCGCTCTGTTGCCCAGGCTGGAGTGCAGTGGCGCGATTTCGGCTCACTGCAAGCTCCGCCTCCTGGGTTCATGCCATTCTCCTGCCTCAGCCTCCCAAGTAGCTGGGACTACAGGTGCCCACCACCACGCCCAGCTAATTTTTTGTATTTTTAGTAGAGACGGGGTTTCACCATGTTAGCCAGGATGGTCTCGATCTCCTGACCTTGTGTTCCATCTGCCTCGGCCTCCTAAAGTGCTGGGATTACAGGCGTGAGCCACCGTGCCCAGCCACCACTTTGTGACTTTTAATTGAGGCATTTAGCCCATTTACATCCAAGATTAATATTGATATGTGCAGATTTGATCCTGTCATGGTCATGTTAGCTGTTTATCATGAAGACTTGATTGTGTGGTTGCTTGATAGTGTCAATGGTCTATGTAGTTAAGTGCATTTTTGTGGTGGCTGGTAATGGTCTTTCCATATTTAGCACTCTCTTTTTTTTAATTACACTTTAAGTTCTAGGGTACATGTGCACAATGTGCAGGTTTGTTACATATGTATACAAGTGCCATGTTGGTGTGCTGGAATACTATGCAGCCATAAAAAAGGATGAGTTCATGTCCTTTGTAGGGACATGGATGAAGCTGGAAACCATCATTCTCAGCAAACTATTGCAAGGACAAAAAACCAAGCACTCTCTTAATGACCTCTTGTAAGGCAGGTCTGGTAGCTAGGAATTTTCTTAGCATTTCCTTGTCTGAAAAAGATCTTATTTCTCCTTCACTTACGAAGCTTAGTTTGGCTAGATATAACATTTTTGGTTGAAGTTTATTTTCTCTAAAATGCTAAATATATGCCCTCAATCTCTTCTGGCTGTAGGGTTTCTGCAGAAAGTTCTGCAGCTAACCTGATGGGCTTCTCTTTGTAGGTGAACTATATCTCCGCTCCAGCTACCTTTACTATTATTTTTTTCATGTCAATCTTTAAGGATATGATGACTATTTGTCTTGGGGATGGTCGTTTTGTATAGTATCTTGCAGTGGCTCTCTGCATTTTCAGAAATAGAATTTCAGCCTATCTAGGAAGGTTGGGGAATTTTTTTATGAATGATATGGTCAAATATGTTTCCAAGTTGCTTGTTTTATATCCCTCCCTTTCAGGGATGCCAATGAGTCATTTCAGGGATGCCAAGTTGTTGATTTGGTCTCTTTATATAATCCCATATTTCTTGGAAGTTTTCTGTTTATTCTTTTTTTATTTTTGTTTTTCTACATTTTTGTCTGACTGAATTAGTTTGGTGAATCAGTCTTTGAGCTCTGAGATTATTTTTTTAGGTTGGTCTATGCTGCTGTTTATACTTATGATTGTATTGTGATATTCTTTTAGTGTGTTTTTCCACTCTATCAGATTAGTTTGGTTCCTTCTTAAAATGGCCATTTTGTCTATCAGCTCCTACATTATTTTATCATAATCCTTACATTCCTTGGATTGAGTTTCAACTTTCTCCTGAATCTTGATGAACTTCCTTGCCATCCAGATTCTGAATTCTATGTCTGTCATTTCAGCCATTTCATTCTGGTTAAGAACCATTGCTGGGGAGCTAATGCAGTTGTTTGGAGGTAAGAAGACACACTGGCTTTCATAATTGCTAGAGTTCTTGCACTATTTCTTTTTCATTTGTGTGGGCTGATGTTCCTTTAACTGTGGTGTAGTTTGAGTATAATCAGCTGACTTCATTTCTGGATGTTTTCAGAGGGCTGAGGCTTTGTGTTTGGGAGGTAGGCTCTTGCTTAGCCAAGCTCCTCTCTATCTCCATGCATTTGCAGCTGTGCTCCCTCTCAGTGCTCTGAGGGTGTGAGCCCCTCTCCTACTTGACTGCTGGCTGCAGATTTTGACTTGGTGCTCCCTGGCTGCACACAGCAGCCCTGGGGTGAGCTCTGGCTTTATGTTCCCTCCCCAGCTTGGGGGAACTAGGGACAGGGACCTTGGCAGTGGCAATGAAAGAAGGCTTTTTATTTGTCTCTTGAGGCTCCACTTAAGAGAAATACAGCACCACTATCAGAGCGATCAGCCCGAGGTGGGATGGCTGTCTTGTGGGCCCAAGCCAAGAAGCCCTGCTTGGTAATGAGCCTGGGGAGAGGGCGATCATGTGGAAGACAGACTGACTTCTTCTCCTTATGGTGACTGTGGCATTCTGCTGGTGTGAATAAAGCACTCGGGGTCTTCGTTCCTTCTCCAGTCTCATGGCAGCAAAGGCAGTGGCAGTGGCAGAGGTTACCTCTGGAAGCCTCACCCCAGGGAAATACCAAGCCACTAGCAGTGGGAATGCTCAGTCAGGGAAGGGGCAACTGTTCTGTGGTCCTGAGCCAAGGGCCCTTCCTGGTGAAGAGTAGGTGGTGGGGGCTTACAGGGAAGAGAGACTGGGGTCCTCTCTGTGTGGTGGTTGCAGCATGCTGGAGGTGTCAGTGATGCAACCAGGCCCTTTGTTCCTTCTCCAGCCCAAGGGCTATAAGGGCAGTACCACTGCAGCTGCAATGGGAGAGGGGCTGTGGGTTGTCTCTGGGATTTCCTCCTTAGAGAAATGCAGAGCCACCACCAACTGAAGTGTTCAGGTGGGGGCAGAATGATTGAGATGGGAGCCAAGGTTGAGAAGCCTTGAATGGTGAGGGGTAACAGGGGCAGGGACATGCGTGGAAAATTGTGTGGCCACTTTTCCGTAAGGCAGCTGTGCTGTTCTGGGGGCCTATATTAGTCTTTAATCACTTCACTCCCTCCTGAGCCTGAGGGAAGTGGGGGCAGGAATTGTAGAGCAGCAAAAATAATGGGCCTACCTGCTATCACTGGGAGTGCAGGGCTGCTACTGGACCCAGAGCTCAGGCAGGGCTGGGGTGGCCATATTGGAGTCCCAGGCCAGTTGGCCTTTTCTGATGAAGTGCAGTGGGAGCAAGGCCTGTAAGTCAGTCTGCTCCTCAGGCTCCTGGATTCAGCTCCTATCTTAGAGGTGTGTGAGGGAGCCTGGCCTCCCCTGTTGCCAGAGCTGCAGCCACTGATGCTGGGATGTCCAGGAGTTCAAGGCTCCTGGGACTCCATGTATGCCTGAGATTGGTGGCTCTGCTCAGACACCATGTAGCTCTCCATGTCAGTCTGGAGGCCCTAGTAGAGTGGGGGTTGAAGGAGCCATAGGGGATCTCCTGAGCCCAGGGTTGGACAGGTCTGTGGCAGAAGTGTGGGTCCCCAGGGGTTGTCACTCACTCAACGTTTCCCTATAGAGGGGAGTGTTCCTTGGCTCTGTGCCAGTCCTGGGTGAGTGGCTGTCCTGTTTTGCTTTTCTCTGTTCTCCATGAGTCACATTGCTTCCTTGATGAATCCCAACATGTCCACCTGGATGGTCCAGTTAAAGAGCTAGTGTTTTTATTTGTCACTCTTTCTCCTCTCTGTAAGTGTGGTGCACGCTAGCTAGTCAGCCACCTTGTCCTGTCTTGGAAATTGAGATTTTTAAAAGTTCTCCAGGTTTGACTCAAATTTTCAGTCTAGGTTGACAGTCATGCTTTCTAGCTGGTTCTTTGATACTAAAGTGGTAATATCGTAGAGCAGTGTTTCTTAAGCTTTAATGTGCAAAAAATCACCTGGGATCTTGTTCAAATGTAGACTGATTTCTTAGCTCTGCATTGGGACCCAAGATTCTACATTTTTACAAGTTCCCTGGTACGGCTGATGCTATTTCACAGAACATGCTTTCGGTACCAAGGTTCTAGAGTTCTTGGCAGAAGAGAAAAGTAAAAATTGCAAGTTTTATTTACTAACTTACTGATCTGGCTGCAATAAAAGGCAAGAATAGAAGAGACCATGACAACTTTGTTTATAACCTTTTAAGTTTCAAGTGAACCTACCCAGAGGCACATTACCAAATTTCTATCCTGGGAATGTGACCTAAACTGATCACTAACTCTTCATCTCAAACAAAGTGGGGTAAGGACGGGAGTAGTGTAGAAATATCTCTTCCCAACAATGTTTGTAGTAATAAGAGGGACTATAAGAAAAGATTAATCTCTGCCTTTTTACTATTCCTCTCACTTCTAATAAATCTGTTGCCAGCTTCTGTGTTCTTTTTCTAAAATATTATTCTTCTTGTCTTGATTTCAGCTATGACCACCTCATTTCAGTATCTCATCATCTAAAGTGATTTCTGCCTGTAGTTTCTCCCATGCCAAAATTTTCTAAACACCATGGTTAGATTCATTTTTTATAGAAGAATTCTGGTTATTTGCATCTGTATTCAAAGTTCTCCAATCGTTATATACAAAATAAAATAAAATTCCTTAGCTTGTCATATGAGACTGTTTCACTGTGTCCTCATGATATAGGACAGGCAAGCTCCCAAACCGAGGCTTAGCTTAGAGGGTTCTTGGTTTCACTCAGGAAAGAATTCAAGGGTGAGCTGGTGGTGTTAAATAGCAACTTTTACTGAAGCAGAAGAGGTACTGCTCCGTGCACAGCAGGGCTACTCCATAGGCAATTTGCCCAGAGTAGCAGCTCATAGGTTATGTCCCAATACTTTCAGACTTGCCATTTTATGAATATATTATATATTATTATATTAATCTATTCATTAATTCACATGTGCATTCATTCATTTAAGAAGCATAACATCAGGCATGCAGACAAAGAGTCGTGACACAGTGTGAAATTATCTGGGAGTATCAGGGGAGGCTTCAAAGAGGAGGTAGTATTTGAATTGGGTCTTCCAGGAGAATAGTTTTTCAGGTGAATAAATCAATTTTGTGTCCAACGAATAGCAAATGCAAGTTCAGAGAGGCATGAAACAGAAGGTGTTACGTTAGAAAAAAAAGTGCAAATATTTTGCAGTGTCGTTTAGGAGCCTAGGGTGGATAGTAAAGAACAGTAAGTGGATTGGAAATTCAGGCTGGGAGATTGTGAATCCCCTGAGATGTGTTTTAGATGGTGGGAAAATGGAGGATGATTTTATACTAGTGGAGTTATAATGAGACATTCGCTTGCCCACATTTTGGCATTTGCCTTTGTTATTCCCCCTCCACAGAATTTTTTTCCTCTATTTTCCCTGATCAGATCAAATTCTACTCATTCTTTCATGCTTTCACCAAAATAACTTTTCTCTACTAAAGAGAATCAATCTTTCTTCTGGACTTTGGAATCAAGTTACTTAGGTGACATGTGCCTCTTTGCCTAGATTTTAAGATGTTTAAAAAGTAAATACTATGCTTTAATAATCGTTGCATCTCTTTACCCTTCAGCACCTAGCCTTTCTCCTGGCACCTGTTAGCTGTTCAATAAATAGTTGTTGAATTGAATTAAATGGGATTGGAAAAGCCATGCCATCAATTATGGCTTAAGTGTTCACCATCTCCACTCTCCTTGTATTTGACTTGAGTGTTGATCAAAGGGTAATTACTGACAAAACCATGTATTCACTCCAGTGCTGTCTCCGCAGAGATTTTGCTAAAGAGCAAAGGGTTTGGAGTCAAAAGGTCTTTTGTATTACAACCAAATTGATGGCTTAATTTTCCTTGTCAAGGTTTCAAGTCCAGATGCTGAGTACCACCAGAAAGCCCAGCTGAATCTTATGCTAGGTTGAAATGAAGGAACAAAAGGGTAAACATGGTACAAACCATTCACCTGCTTTTGCCACTCTCTCTTTGGGAAACAATGATCTATCAAGTCATATATCAATCCCAAGTACACATGGCATAATAATAGTGGCTATCATTTCTAGTGTACTTATTATATTTAAGGTACTGTGATAAACATAACTGGTGAAGTTTTGCACATAATATTTATAATAATCCTGCAAGGTAGAGGTTATCATTTCCTGTTCATAGGACAAGGAGACTGAGGCAGCAAGTGGTTAAATGACATGTTCAAGGTCACTGAAACGGTACTGGTGAATGATGGAAATGGCAATTAAGCCCAGGCTTTCTGACTCCAAAGCCCAAGCAGTTAGCCACTTTATTGTATTTTCTCAAGGAATTATGTAGGATGCTCTGGGAGTCAGGGAATGTGCAGACAGGTGCAGGGAGGGCATGAAGAGCTTCATGCCAACTAGGAGTCTTTAAATCTATGCCCCTGTTGTCATCAGCTCTCACTGATGCAATAGCACTGGAACACATAGGAGTATTTGAAAATGTTCCTATTGATCGGAAGTGAGTAATTATTACCTTCTCTATATTAAGGATTCACTATCAGAAAGTAATAGCAGAAATGCTAAGCAAGATTAATAACCATGTTTCATTATTTTTAATTCAAACTATTGATTTTAAAGTGGTGTAAGGTATGGCAGTTTATTACAATAAAACAATAAAATAGACTATATGAAATAATTGAGAATAATCTTTTCCCTTTTTGCTGCAGCTATGGGACATAATGTGCTGTGCATGTGAATGCATTTATGGCAAGTTCTATCCAGCAATGGCAACTTAAGCAGTCTATAAAGAAGCACTTTGGAACAAGAGTATTATAAATAATCAGCAATAAAGCAGGTAAATGGGCCTTTAATTTGATTCCATTATGTCACAGATCACAGGGACAAAGGGGGCTCAGCATCAAAAACACTAACTGCTGAGCTTAACATGAAGGTAAGCATATCAGATGGCCTCAAGATGGCCTTCTCATTTTGAGATTTTCCAGAAAAGAGCTGGTCATTAGCATCTGGGTGTAGGGTAATGTCTTACTATGCGCCAATGTATACATAGTCAAAACCACTCCCACTCCCACCGCAAAAAGAGTACTCTGAAAGGCTTCCTCACTAGGCATTGTTTCTCCTGGTAGCTCCTTGCCTTCAATTCACTTTATCTGTTTCACAGTTAACAATAGACAAGTTCAGAAGCAATTTTCGAATGGGATCTTAAAGGCTGCCGAAATAGTGTTTGGCCTCATTGCCAGAAATAAAACATAAAGGATGAAAGAGGTGTCAGGCCAACTGTATATCCTGTGTTAATCAGAACACATCTGGAGTAGGGAGAATAGGTCTAGACCAAACTCTAACAGCAGACTAACATTGGACACATTGAATGAAGAGATGAAGGTAAAATCACGGCAAAAGAGGAGTGGTGACTGGACTTGGGGGATGTTGAAACTAGAGGAGACTTACAGAAACATGGGAATTGTTGTAATATAAAGGCTGAAAGATGATTTAGGCTTGTCCTGTGAAGCCCTAGAGAAAAGAAATTTGGTGTCAGCCAGACATGAGTTTGGGTCCTGTTTGCCCACTTACAGCTGTGTGACCATATGCAAGTGACATCAGGAATCACTAAGAATCACTACAGCTTGATTCCTTTTTCTGTAAAATACACATAATAATGATAGCTATTCCATAGGGTTTGAGGGGAGATTGTGGATTAAGTGAGACAGAACAGATCAAGTTCTTAGAACAATGCTTGGTGAAAAGCAAGAGTTCAATACACACTAGCTTTAAAAATAAACACCTACAATGACAGCAAAACTATAAGGCAGGTGGCACCCCCTTTTAATGTCTGAAGCAGATTTAGCTGACTTCAAAATTAGGGTTCTAGGGGCTTGAACTGGCTCTATACAATTAGCCAAAGTGTCCAGGAGATCCTGTTTGAGGGCAGAATGATAAAGTAAGAGAATCCTTATTTTTTAAAAGCATAATGGATTAAAACCCCATAAGTCAAATTCAGCGGAATTTAAAAGGCAGGCCAAAGACAGAGCCAAGATGAAAGAAACTGGATAGGCAAAGGCATGGGGAGAAACTCAGAAGAAGGGATGGAAAGGAAAGGAGGCATCTAGTTCTTAAGGCTGTTCATAGGTTGTCAGTGGTTCACCTTGGTGGCTTCTGATTACATGGTAGGTAGGATGGTTGGCTTGCAGTGGTCTTGGGTTTGGAGTAAGCAATAAAAAACAGATCGAAATTGGGCATGAAGAAGAAATTCCTGATTGGAAGAAAATATCCTATAATGGGTTTATTGAAATCAGTTGCATATTAGTTAAGAGCACAGGATCTGGAGCCAGATTGGCTGGATTCTCATCCTGACCACTGCAGTTAGACCTGCCAAATCTCTCTTTGCTTCCACTTCTTAATCTGAAAAATGGGGATAATAATAGAATCTGCCTCTTAAGTTTATAAGAATTTAATGAAATAATGTATATAATGGTAGCTATTATTATAGTCAGAAGTCTCCAAACATGGCGTGGACTTCTATCTATCCATGAGTCCAAGGTCAGGAGCTGAAAGTAAATGAGCTTTGAGAAACTTCTTCACCCATACTTCTTAGCAGTAAGGCATGCCCATTTCCCTGACATGAGAGCCCATTGTCTATTCTGCCACTCACAGAAAGAAAATGGATTAATCCAGTTTCCTTTAATCCCAAAGACACTTGGGAATGTGGTCCAAATGTAAGTATGTGATCCAAAAGTAATCATTTGGAGGAAGTGGCACTTTTGGATATATATATATATGTGGTGATCACAGAGGTAGCTGAAACTATTGAGGACAATTTTAATCTCCTATACTGGCACAGCTTTAGATAATCTCTTTTTGGACTCTCATCTCCTTCCCAAATTTATGGAGATACTATCTGGGAGACATGAGTTGTGTTCTTTGCACCTTGGAATCCTTTTTTCATTCTATTAATAAAAGTGTCTTAGATCCCATATCTTCTAGGGTTGTCTGAGAGACCATTTTTTTTTCCCATTGCTGTTCCTTTATTATTCTGAAATCCTTTAATTTTATAAAACAACAAAAACTCAGGAATCTGGTCCAACAACTGGAGTTTGGTCTTTCACAAAGGTGGAAGCCTGAGTCCTTTATCTTTGCCACTGAGATCCCATCTGTCACCCGACTCACTATTGACAAATTCTCTTCCTTAAAACTTCTTTTAAACACCTTTGGGTCAAGTGTCACTTCTATTTATTCTCTCTCTCATCACCTCTAGTGCCAGTTGCCTTGGGTATATAACATTGCATTGTTGAGCCACAATTTTTTTATTTCTTGAGGGTTGATAGTAGTTCATTGAGCAGATTAAGAGCATGTAGGGCATACTGTGTCTCTTTTCTATGTAACAGCTACCTCCTCTTATTTATTTCTTTTTACCACCCCCAATGCCAAGCCCAAGGTGATAGAGTGTGGTTGATCTAAGTCAATGATTTTGAACCAACCCTTTACTCTTCCATTCCCTCTTGCAGCTAAGGATGGCCTGTAACATGGGAATATGAACAAGGAGGCACAAATGAAAGTCTGCTAGAATGGGATTTATGGAAAACTTGTTTTCTTGATGAATAGGACTCAAGGCCCAGCTTTCTTTCCTACTTGCTACACTGAAGATTGACTTGTAGTCCCTGGTGTTATGGAGCCACTGAACCAGTGCAAACTGTCACCTATCTGAACACTTGCAATAGGAAAAAATACAAGCCTTTGTTTATTTAAGATATTCTTAGTCAGTGTTTGAGTCCCAAAACATTCCTAACCAATATGGAGAAGGGAGCTTAAATTTTAAGCTTAGGAAACCGAATAAGTAAAAAAGAAGATGTATGAAATTGGTTAGCACGTAAAGAGAATAGTGTTAGGAAATCAATAGGCAAACCAGAGACACAATGATAGAGGGAAGTTGAACCAATTGGTAAAGACCCTACAGCAGGTATTCCCAATGCTAGCTACACATCTGAATCAACTGGGGAGCTTTATAAATATGTGCATGCTCAGGTTCCTCCCCTTAAGATTCAAAGTGAATTAATTTCACTTGGTAAGATCAGACCATCAATATTTTTCAAAAGTTCCCAGGTGATTCAAGGGCTGAGGAATATCACCTTATAAAGTATTATATGGCCAAGCTCCAGTCTACCTATTCACCTTCACTTTTTACTATTCTCTCCCTTGGGCAGTAGGCTCTAGCTACACTGTCTGTTTTGAGTGTGCCATGAGCTTTCTCATGTCCTGCTAATGTTCCAGGCTTTAACTAGGTTATCACTTTTTCAGACTCCTGAGGCCTCCCCTGACCTCTCCCTACCCGTTGAAATTGGGTGGCTGTATTAATCTGTTTTTTCACTGTTATAAAGAAATACCTGAGACTGGGTAATTGATTAAAACAAGAAGTTTAATTGGCTTATAGTTCAGTGGGCTGTACAGGAATCAAAGTGGCTTCTGCTTCTGGGAAGGCCTCAGGGAACTTACAATCATGGTGGAAGGCAAAAGGGAAGCAGGCACGTCTTACATGGCTAAAGCAGGAACAAGGGGGAGAGAGAGAGAGAGAGAGGGAGGGAGGGAAAGAGAGAGAAAGAGAGAGAGAGAGATTTGTTTGTTTTAAACAAACAAATTTCAGGAGAACTCACTCACTATCATGAGAACAGCACCCAGGGGGGCAGTGTTAAACCATTCATGAGAAACCACCCACATGATTCAATTACCTCCCACCAGGCTCCACCTCCAACAGTGGGGATCAAAATTTGATATGAGATTAGGGTGGGGACAGAGATCCAGACTATATCGGTGTTCAACTTTGTTGTTTCTTACAGTGGTGTTTGTTTCCTAACTAGATAGTTTGAATATATTTATTTTTGTGCTCTTTATTTACCTATTTATGTATTATGAGAGCAAAGGCTGTGGCCTGCTTTGATGCCTGCTATACCTTCTTCAGCATGTCTGGCATTATTTAGAAGCGAGTTCTAAATAATTATTTGTGAAGTTAACTAATAAAATAATGGCCATATGCCCAAGACTTAGTTATATAATGGCAATTTTATAGTAACTGGAAAGAAACAGTTACATTAGTGCTTATCAAGATGCTCTCATTTGCCTATATAGGAAGGACTGGAGTGAAGTGGGGAAGGGAAACAAGTCAGATTATTGCAGCATCATAGGAGAAAAGAAATGTGTAACCACAGAACCAGCCCAATCTGGTTCAACTTTGTGTAATAAAATGGTGAGTTGTCTTCCAGTTTCCATGAACCTCAGGTTGCAAGTTATGTAACTTTAACCTGCCCAGAGGAACCAGGCATGTAACCAGAGGTAGAACCTAAGTGCTTGGACAAACATGGATTGAGTTAAGAAGTTGACACCTCACAACGTGATCCATCCATGACCCAATAAGATTAAACTCTTGCATGACCCCCTTGCATGATTCAGTCAGATCATGCCTCCAGGCATCACCTCAAAGCTCCAATTAGATCATGCATTACCCTCTGCCTATAAAACCTGCCTCAGCACCCAGCTCTGGGAGACAGATCTGAGCCTTGCTCCTCCTGTCTCCTTGCTTGGCAGCTTTAAAATAAACTTATCTCTCTACAAAAGAACTGGTGCTTTGGCGTTTGGCTTTCTGCTGTTTGTGGACAAACAGAACCAGTTAGGATTGGTTATAGAAACAGAAGCCCAGATAACAAACGCACATTCAGCTTTGTGTACCCAGCACCCAGCTCTGTGCCTGGCACCTGGCAATCAAATGGATATTTGGAGAAGGAAGGAACGGAGGGCAGAATGAAGATTGATGGAAAAGAAATAAACTTTATATGAAACAAATTTAAATAGAGCAGGAGACCTCTGGATTTGCCAAAATAAGAAAGACATAGAAAGTGTGCACAGAGGTATGATAGATTAACTATTAACTTTGCCAACTTCACAGCACTTTTTGCAGACATTAAGAATTTTCCGAGAGTCCCCAGCCAGTGCATGTAGTTGAGGACAGTAGGTTAAGAGAGCTTGTGGCATTTTGTTTTCTTTATTTGTTAGTAAGGGGAGAATTTAAATGAGTATAACCTTTGATGATCTGTGATTGTAGAAATCAACCTACCAAAGTTCAGGCAGTGTCAGATGTGGAGACACACTTTCTGAACAGCTCATTTTCCCAGACCTTTCTCTGTCAAATGTCAAAGCCCAAATGAGCTTGTTTGGAAGGCAAATTACATGTTACAAGCAGTCATTCCTCATAGCTGACAACTTCTATGCCAAATAATTAAATAATGTAGCAACAGAAATGCTCTGGTCTCCAAGTCTGAACATAAGGGTATATGTGTGTAAAATTGTCCCCATAGTCCCTGAACATTAGGAGAGTTTAGGTCTTGAACCAGACATCAGTAATCATGTATCAAGAATTAATCTATAAGGACTGCTACCTGTTGGATGTAGGGACTAAGATATTAGCACAATTTTAATAGGACAAGAGAAGAGAGATAATTTAATTCTTTCTGGAAGGGGAAAGGAGGTCAGGGCTAGGCATCAAGAGGAATTAAGTGAACAAGTAGAGCTTGGTCTGTGAAACCAAAGAGAAATTGTTTCCTGAAAGGTGTGATCATCATCCTTATCCTCATTCCCACCCTCCTCTTCTGTGTCTTCATAATAAAGCCCTCATATTTATGTTACAGTTTAATATTTGTAAAGTACAAAAGTTAACTGATCCACTCTGCAGAGCAGGTCTTGTTACTACCATTAACATATGAGGGAGTGGAGACTTGGAGAAATAAACGGATGCAGGAGATATCCAGCTATTAAGGGATGAAGCCCAGAGGTGGGCTCAGGGACACTTAGCCCAGAGGGTGGGCTCAGGGACACTGATGTAGGAGAGGCATTAACAATGGCAGACTCAGAGAGACAGATTCGAATAACTCAGCTGTGGGGCCCTAAAGTCAATTCTCTCTCTCTCTCTCTGTCGCCACCCCCTGAACACCCACCCCCCTCCCCCCCACCCACACACACTGATATGGTTTGGCTGTGTCCCCACTCAAATCTCATCCTGAATTCCCACATGTTGTGGGAGGGAGCTGATGGGAGGTAATTGAATCATAGGGGCAAGTCTTTCCCATGCTGTTCTCAAGATAGTGAATAAGTCTCAGGAGATCTGATGATTTTAAAAACAGAAGTTCCCCTGCACAAGCTCTCTCTCTTTTTTTTTGACTGCTGCCATCCATGTAAGGTGTGACTTGCTCCTCCTTGCCTTCCGCCATGATTGTGAGGCTTCCCCAGCCACCTGGAACTGTAAGTCCAATTAAACCTCTTTCTTTTGTAAATTACCCAGTCTTGGGTATATCTTTATCAGCAGCATGAAAATGGATTAATACACACACACACACACACACATGTGTGTAATGGGTAATATATGTATAATTTCAAATATTTTTATTCCTCTTTTCCCAACTCTTCTGCTGAGTCAGGTGCTCAAGTCTCTCACCTGGATGGCTCCAGTAGCCTTTTCACTGCTCTCCCAGCCTCTAATCTGAACCCCTTTCCTATCTGTCTGCCACCATGCAGTGAGAATTACCATTCTAAAACGTATGCTTGATCAAGATTAAATCATGCCCTTCTATTACTCTCCGTCATTTCATAGTCAAATCCTAACACCCCAGGCCTACTCACAAAACCGTTCAGCTCTCAGCTCATCTATGTCTGAAGTCTTGCCTCTCCCAACTCCTTTCAAATTAAGGAGCCCTAGGTTCCAGTCCTTCTATGAGTTACTATGTGTAAGAATGCTTAGAATAGGGTCTGGCGTGTGATAAATACTATAGAGGTGTTAGCCAGTGTATTTCTGGTTTTATTACTATTATTATTACTATTAATGCCATTATCAGCCCTCTCATTGAACTACTTGGGTTTTCCAGCAAGCATCATGTTCTCATCATCTGTGTATTTATATCTGCCTGTCTTTCTTCAGGTTAACTCTAACTCTGTTGAGAAACCTAGCTCAGATGTCATTTCCTCTGGAAAGACTTCCTTGACCTCATCCAGCTGAAGGAGGTATTTCTTATAGTCCTCTGTGTTTTCTTCACTGTCACATTTACCATATCATATCATAAATTTTATATATTTTTCCTGATCCCCACTCCTCAACAAGACTTATGTTTTTTCCTGTTTAATCATAATATATAGTACAGTACCCTGCACACAATGCATTCTCAGTAGATGTTAGTTAATAGGTCACTTATATAGCTGAGGCAAAATGAGCAGCCACAGGTGCTTTCTTTTTGAGGTGTTTTATTTTGGGATTTTAAGTACTATATAGGCCAGGTGTGGTGGCTCTTGCCTGTAATCCCAGCACTTTGGGAGGCTGAGGCAGGAGGATGGCTTGAGGCCAGGAGGTCAAGACCAGCCTGGGCAACACAGCAATACTCTGTCTTTACAAAAAATAAAAAACATAGCCAGGCTTGGTGGCATGTGCTTGTGGTTCCCAGCTGCTTGGGAGGATAATGAGGGAGAACTGCTTGAACCTAGGAGGTTGAGGCTGCAGTGAGCCGTGTTCGTGCCACTAAATTCCAGCATGGATGACAGAGTGAGATTCTGACTTAAAAACAATAATAACAAAATAAATAGCATATAAATGGCCTCCATTCTCTGTTCTTTTTTTGAAAACATTAATTATGGATAAACTGATTATTTGTTATTCTAAATTTTTAGCCACTGTCTTTTACACTAGTTAATAAGCAAAAGTAATAAATGTCCCAGCTCTGATCCAGTGGCTTCCTGAATATAGGGGCAGGCAGTCTGGGTGGCTTGGGGAGGGACAAAAACAGAGTGGCACTAAAAAATCTCAGTGGAGCCATTCCAGTTGATTAGGCTCTGACAGTGAGGCAGAGCTACGTGTGAAGTAGAGGAGAGAACTTGCATTTTCAGGACTACAACACACACACACACAGAAACATACGCACGCAAACACACTCACTCATTTATGCACTCACATATGCAGAAACATATTCACATCTACACATTCATACACACACACGGAAACACACATCTGCCCACTAACTCATACATGCACCAAAAAACACACAGAGAAACATATTCACATTCACTCACTCATACATGCACACACACACAGAGAAACATATGTAAACATACTTATAAATGCACACACACAGAAACACACTTACATATACACACCCACTCATATATGCACACACAAACACACACACAGAAAAACATACTTACATATACGCACTCACTCATATATGCACACACAGAGAAATATATATATACACACTCGTACATTCACACACAAAGAAACATACATAAACATTCACTCATACATGTACATACATACACACAGAGAAACATATATGTACACATTCATACATGCACACACACACATACACACACACATTCACAACATACTTAAAAAGTGTTTGTCCAGTTTCTGCTTTCCAAAATCCATTTCAAAAATATTTCTTGAGCCTATTCTGTTGTGTACTAGCCACTGGTAAGAACCAGTAGTAAAAAGAAAAAAAAACAAAGACCTGTCCTCAGGGAGCTTGCCATCTTGTGGGGATATAAACTTCACATAAGTAGATAAATCTAGAGGTAACTGCTTTAAGCTCTTGATGATGATGAAGATGATGGTGATGATAAAATTGGTTGGTGCTCATTTTTGAATGCTTGCTAGGGACAGGCCCTGTACTGAGCACTTTATGTGCAATTTCTTATTACTCTTCCTGATGATGACACAAGGTATATGCCACTAATCCTGGTTTTATAGATGGGGAAACTGAGGCTCAGAGAACTTATGTGACATTATGAAGTTTAGCTGTGACCCAAAACCATGTCTATTCTCTTCAAAATTCAGGCTTAGAAGAGAAGCAAGAGAAAGGAAAAGGGAAAGAAAAAAAAAGAATGCAGAGGAGGGGATTGGGGAAAAAATGAGGGCATCTTTTTTTACATAATGTTAGCAAGTTAGGAAATATTAGGAAATCAGAGCTGCCCTTAAATCCTGTTGGTAAAGGTATATCCGGAGTATCTGTGACAATGAGCGTTGTCAGGACAAATATGGGGGCAGGAGGAAAAACGCTGCTATCCAAGAACCAAGCCATGTGGAGAGGAGGCTTGGCTTGGCCATGTGGAGATGCCAGTGTTGCCATGCCAACAGCGATAGCACATAGGGAGATATGCACAGATATTGGCAATGGGGGTGGTTACTGGGGCTGGCAAAAGAGTTAACACTGTAGTCAAAAGCATCTCTTAGAAACCACACCCATCCTGGGTAGTTTTTTTCTTACAAAAATATAATTAAGATCTTGGATTTCATAGCAGCTCTGTTTTTATTTTTCAGATGTAGAAACTCATAGAGTCCAGAGACTTGTCCATGGTCTGACAATGAGTTAGTAGCAGAAAAAGGACCAGGAGCATGGGTTCCTTGTGTTCTTTTCCTCTTCCTTCAGCGGGGGAGAGTTTCTCTGTTCTGTCCTGGCCTAGCACAGCCAAGACTCTCGATGACTCCCTGTGGCTCTGCCCACAGTTTCTCTCCCCAGCTTCCTCTGTTTATGGCTTTTTTGCTATGCCTGCCTGCTGGCCCCAAGAGCAGAGGCCATCAGAGAGCCTGCTGGTCACACCTGCTCAGGTTGTACCTTTGAGGTAGTGTATTGAGCTTCTGTCCCAATGGTATTCTTGGAATGGGCCTCTGGCCAAAGCAAATGCCAGCCCTGCACTACAGGGGAACTGGCCTTCAGGGCTCTGACTAATGGGCCCTGGACATCCTCCCTCTTTCTCTGTCCATCTTCTCCTACTTTCTTGGCAGACCAGGAAGTCCCTGGTGAGAGGATCCAGCCTTGAGCCAGTGATGCTTTGCTAGGACAATATGTTTGGAAATGATAAATCCCTTAAAAATGTATGATGGTCAAAAGTACGGACCTCAAACTATAGACTACCATGTTGTAGGGGAGGGTACTTTCCTAGACACTAAAAAAATGAATAAAATTAACTTTGCCCTTACGTTTAGAAAATAAATCTTCTATAATATATTTTAATGCAGATGATCCCCGACTTACATTGGTTCCACTTAAGATTTTTCAACTTTATAATGCTGTAGAAGTGACACACATTCAGTAGAAACTGACAAACATTCAGTAGAAACTGAGAATTTTGAAGTTTGGTTTTTTCCTAGGCTAGTAATATGTAGTAGGAGACTCTCTTGCGATGCTGAGCAGATGCAGTGAGCCCCAACTCCCAGTCAGCCACATGATTATGAGGGTTAACAACGAACACTCTGCAGTGTACTGTATTGCCAGATGACTTTGCCCCACTGTAGGCTAATGTAAGTGTTCTGAGCACATTTAAGGTAGGCTAGGCTGAACTATGATATTCAGTAGGTTAGGTATATTAAATGCATTTTTTCCACTTACAAGATTTTCAAATTGTGATGGATTTATCAGGAGATAACCCCACTGTAAGTCTAAGCGCATGTATACTTCATCTGTACTCTTTCATTTTGATTTCCTTTCACAATTAATTTTAAAGCCAGTTGGATTAAGTGCAGTTAAAGCCAGAAGTAATAAAACAATAATCAGAACCTAAATACAACCAGCTACCATTTATTGAGGGCTTGGTATATGACAGATATGTCATTTAAAAATTTTCATTACAGATCTAGAATAAACACATTATTCTAATTTTGCAGATTAAAAAAATCAAGTCATTAACAGGTTATATAATTCACCCCAAATCATGCAATTAGTAAAAGGCAGAATAGAGACTGAAACCTATATCATCTAACTTCTGAGCCTGCTCTTCTCCACATTAATTTACAGTAGCAGTTTTCAAATTTAGGGTGCATCAGAATCACCTGGATGGCTTGGTCACACACAAATTGCTGGACCCACACCCAGAGTTTCTGATTCAGTAGGTTGGGAGCGGGGCTGGTGAATTTGCATTTTGGAGAAGTTCCCAGGTACTGCTGGTGCTGCTGGTGAAGGAACCCCTCTTTGAGAGCCACTGTCTTATAAATTCTTTAAATAACACCTTTCATTATTATGTAATTTAATCCTCACATAACATAGGAGAAATGAATTATTTTGATCCCCATTAAAGAGAAGAGGAAAAAGTAATTTGTCTAAGATCAGCCAACTAGTATGTGATGAAATGCAAATTCAAAGCAGCATGCATTTAGGGTCTGCACACTTGCTGAAATATTACGCTGGAGTGATTTCCATCTTTTCCTTGATTGTATTAAGCTTATCCTATCTCTGCTTTTGCTATACATAGCAGCACTTGCATTTTGCCATTTTCAGTTCACAATTGTGAGACAGGAAGGTCAAAAAGCAATCACTTGTATAAACAAACTGTGTTATTTATGGATAATGGCAGGGCTGCCCACTCTGAACTGTTGGCTGGCAAGCAGTGCCACTAGGTGGTAGCTAAAAACGTCGAATGATCAGCAAATGCACAGAAGTCCAAATTCAGTTTTTTAATACTGTTGAGTAAAAGTTAAGAAGTGGTAGTAGAAGGCTACTTCTGTTGGCTTTTGAGTCTAGATCCATCTGAGACCTAGGCAATCAGCCAACTACTACTCTCTGTATGTGAGTTATTTTATGACCACATCCACAAGGCTAGCATTCACAGTTTGCACAGATAAAGTCCAGGCTGACATCTCTCTGCAACTACAGACACACATCTTCTGTTGCATCACACTCAGTGAAAGAAAAGAAAAATGAGAAAGGGCATTAACAATTGGTAAGTACTTGTACTTGCTGTTGATCAGGAACTCCAGGTTAGTTGGTTGAAAAGGGTTAAGCAAAAGCATTTTTCTTTTTCTTGTTTTTCTTTTTAGCCGTAGAGCAGAAGGGAAGTTGTTTTGAGGTGATTTATTTTTATTTTGTTGGTGAGGAAAAGAGTAGAGAGAGCTTTACATTTTAGTTAGGCTTCAGTCTCTCAGGATTGGATTAAATGAGATCAAATGAGATCACACTTGGTAAACTGTAAAGTGTAAAGCCAGAGGGGGAGATTATGATGATGAAACACAGTGGAGTAAAATGGTCAATTTTCTAGCTTTGAAGACACACAAATTGAAGTTTAAATGCCAGTTATGCTAATAGTGGTATAATTTTGTAATGTAAATTAATCTCTTTGAGACTTCGTTTTTCAAATTGCGAAATGGAAATTATAATCCTATTTCATGAATGTAATTGTGGGGTTAAATGAGGGACCAAAATATAGCCAAGAAGGAATTGTAATCAGATATATTTTTGGGTAATATCAGATTGGATTTTTTTACATCAAAATGTACAGAAAACAATCAGAAATATGATGTATAGACCAAAATGTTTAAAGATGCATAACAATTAGCTGACCCATTCTTAATTTGCATAATAATAATATGTGAAAATCATGAATAAGAAAATTTATTTTTGGCAAAAATCTGGACTTAGTAAAAGTTGTAAACAATTTCTAAAATAAGAAGTGATCTGATGCTAAGTATGGCTATAAACCATCAGGAAGATTTTAAGATAGGCCTGCTTAGTCAGACAAAGGTTTCTCAGTATCTAAAGGGCAGGTTCTCAACAACAGTATAGCACATAAAACAGGGCTAAAGTAGAGAGAAATGCTAAAAAAATACTATCTGTGGCTTCTGTCAAATGAACTGTACTATAATTTGATACATAGAAAGTTCATAAAGCTTTTAAGAGAGCTGTATCAACAATGGACTGCCAACTTGAACTAAAAGGAACTGAGATGTTTTAGGTTTGTGAAAATTCTCTAAGCCTTCAACATCCTATAGACTGGAAATAGGCTAAATATTTTGCCTCATTGTAAACAAGGTTTATTTGTTATGAAATAGTACAGATATCTCAGAGAGTAAAATCAAGAGGCCCAAGGACACAGTCAAAAACTGAAGAGTAAAATGAACTGTGGAAGCACTCCCCAGGAGAAGATCTGTCAGATCCCTCCTAATTTAGGACAGGTAATATTTCTTTCATTAGAACATTATCTGTCCCTAAATTAAAGGGAACCTGACAATATTTATACAGAATCATGACAGCAATGGCACTCCCATTTCTCATCCTTTTAAGTGGCATTGTCTTTTGTGGTTATCTGGTCTCTATTTCACCATTGTATGTTGGGTTGATGGAGGAAGTTATTATCTTTTTAGGTCACAGGTTTTTGGGTAAAAAGGAGCAATATACAAGAAGATGTACCTGAAGAGCCTCACTCATATATGAACCTAATTTAAATAATAACATCCTAGGATCTGAGTCTGATACCTTAGTGGCATTTGTCAGTGGATTTTACAAAATCTTCAACAGAGAGCAAATAGAGAAGTTAAAATATTTCTGAATGGAGAGGATCTCCTATGGCCTCTTCTTGACGGTGCTGCGGAAATAGATCTTGGGTGTCTTTGTATCTTGCTATAGTGACACCTCCAGTATTGAGATCTCTCGGTACTGTCTTTCCATTTAGTAGAAGTTCCTAGATGATGGGGAGTCTGCCACATTGAGCTCCTAAGGGTTTCCTTCCAGCAATTTTTAGAGCATTGCATTTCTAATCTGTGTCACATGCTTCCCTGCTTCCTGAAATAGCAGAGTCAGAACATCAGTTTTGGGCTCTGGCTTCTCCAAGCCTTGCTCATATTTTTTTCCTTCTCCTAGAACATGCAGTCCATATTATTTACACTTATGAAAATCTTTCCCACCCATAGGAAGCTGCTGAAATATTACTTCTTTCATGGAGATTTTCTTGATTCTTTCTCCTGAACTAATTTAATAATTACATATAATTATCATAATAATAGCTATCATCTATTGAGCAGCTACCATGCACTAATCACTTTACCTACATTGTATAATTTAATTTTTACAACAGTCACATCAGTGCTATCCTCTTACTATTTAATCCACACAGAAATTAGAAATTGTAGGGTTTTACAAATGAAGAAACAGGTTCAAAGAGGTTTACTGAACCCCAAATGTCATAAACCAAATGGCATCTGTAAGCAAAAGAAGAATGGTTCACAAACTACGTTGCTTCCAAATCAGACCTTTCTATTCTACACATACAAATCCAGCCATAACTGGGAAATGATGATATTTCTTTTCCTATGATGCTATACATTGTAAGGACTTTACAGAGTTATTCTTTGGAATGAGACTGACTAGGCTAGATGCTGGGTCTTTCTCTTCCCAGCTGTTAGATCTTGGCTAAATCACTCAGTATCCCCACACTTCAGTCCTTACCTATAAAGTAGGGATAAGAGTAAGAGCTAGCCATAGAGCTGTGGTGAATAGTAAATGTATTAACTTATGCAAAGAGCTTAAAAAGTGACTGGAACATAGTAAGAACTCGGTAAATGTTAGATATTATTGTCTTATTCTTTTCCCTTCCCCATTTATTCTCTCCCCATCTCTCTCTTCTCTCATGTTTTGAGTTTGTTTTAAAAATAACAATTTGGGCTCAACTGATCAAGCTGCAAAGTAAATAAATAGCAGGTGCATGCAGAAAACAGATGGAATTCACTATGGGCTTCTTTTTGTGTTAGCTTTGGATAAGTTTACTGTTTGCATAACTTGTTCTCTCCCTTCTCCCAGACAGCTCTGTATGGGTCTCTGTATTTGTTATTTGATTCACGAATTCTTCCCACTTTTGTTTCTGGCAAATATTCCACCTCATCTTTCCCCTCAATATTAATAACAATTGTCATTATAGAGTCTTTAATATTTGTCAGGCATTCTGCGTACTTTCTTTTATATAGTACGCACAGGATTCCTAAGACAAAGGTATTCTTACTTTTTTTATAGGTAAAGAAATTGAGATTCTGTAAAAATAATCTCTTAAATTTCTATTATAGAAATAATCTCTTAAAAGTTTGCTTGTGGTTATCCAATATTTATGCGACATTTTCAAAAGGTAAGTCAGGCTTTAAATTGTTTATACAATTTTTTAGCTTCAGATAATCTCTCTTGTAGAAAATGGAGAAAATGACACTGTTCACTGAATGTCTGTGTTTAAAAAAAAACTGTAAGTCAAAAGATAACTCTGTGGCTGGGTGCAGTGGTACATGCCTGAAATCTCAGTGTTTTGGGAGGCTGAGACAGAAGGATTGCTTGAGCCTAGGAGTTCAAGAACAGCCTGGGCAACATAGTGAGACCCTGTCTCTACCAAAAATAAAATAAATTAGGTAGGCATGGTGATGCATGCCTGTAGTCCAGCTATTCAGGGGGCTGAGGTGAGAGGATCGCCTGAGCCCAGGAGTCTGAGGCTGCAGTGAGTTATTATGAAGCCACTGCACTCCAGCCTGGGCGACAGAGTGAGACTCTGCTCCTAACCCCCAATAAAGGATAACTTTGTGTTAGGAAATAGAATCCAGGCTAAATAATATTTGATTTATTAAATATTAAATATGATTTATTAACTGTATTGTCATCAGTAAGACAAAAGAGTTGAGCCATTTGTGGTGAGATGTCTTCTCTTTTGCCTGCCCTTAGGAGGAAATAAACCAGTGAGCGATTAGCCTCTCACTTACAATATGAGCACCTTGGTCCAATGTGGAGCTGCTTTTGCTCTGTTGACAGATCTAGGGGTGAAGTTACTATAACATAAAAGGTCTGAGCTCTGGTCCTACACTGGGGCTATTACATCTGGCATTGTGTTTATTTTGCCATCATGATAGTTGAGACCCAACCCTACTCTTCCAGCTCTTCTAAAAAGAGAAATGCTGAGACATTGTTTAATTTTTCCACAGAACGACTTGTTTTCATTTCTTATAGGTTCACTTTTTCCTCATAACTATCGTTTGCATGTGCCTTTGAATGTTGCGTTTATAACTCCAGGCCTGACTCTAAATATATCAGTTAGCTTTTATCCAGGGTATGCTGTAAAAAAAACTCCAAAATTTTATCTAAACGTGTTTAATTCTCACTCACAATTTTTGAGGCTGGTGGCTCAACTTCAGCTTTGTTAGACTTAGCTGGGTCCCATGTGTCTTCTCATTCTGCAGCCCAGGCTGAAAGAAAAACCACTATCTAAAATGTGCTGTTCTCATGGGGGTGACCTAGTCAAGAGGACCCAGCCAAGATCTACAGTCAAATTGAAAGCTTCTGTCCCTGTGGGAGTATTATGATTGCTCACATCCTATTTGTCATGTGATGTCACATGACAAAGCCTCAAGGCAATGGGGCAGAGAAGCATGGTAAGGGTGAGAAGGAAACAAATAATTGGGAAGAGACAATAGAAACTACAATAAAGGACATTGGATTTGCCTTTTCGGGAGCTAAGCATCATCTGACTATAACTTGTGTCTTAGTGAAAACGCTTGATAGAAATGTCCGATTCATTTAGGATAGCCCAAATTATGGCTTGGTTTTCCTAAATCAAGTGTCCATGCTTGAGCCAATCACTTAGGACTAGGAAAAGGGGATGCAACTGCATTATATAAAGGGAAAAACAAGAGCTCTGGCTAGGGGCAATTTATTTAAGAAGGGTGCATGGGAAAGGCATTCAGATTCACTGCACTTCTGATAATTAAATGTTGGCCTATTGCTTTTTTTCTCCTTATTATTAACTTCATTACTCTCATCACCTTCATTTTTACTACCTCTTGACGGTTGCCACCGTCATTATCATGATCACCTTTATTATCTCAGTGGCTTTACCACCTTCATCATCTTTACTCTTCTTCACCACTTTATCATCTTCATCATCTGTACCACCATTACTATCACTTTTATCTTCAGCATTGTGGTGTACATTGTAATGTTCTTTCAAACAGCCACTTTTCCTCTTACCCACTGTGCAGTATCCCTACATTTTGAGAAAAAATCAAATTGTCCCCCAGCTCAAGGAGCTGGTAAGGATTTCGGTAATTCAACAAAGACAGTGTTATCACTCTTACAGTTATTGGTTCAGGGATGAATAAGTTATCTAAGGTGGTTCAATGAGAGTCGGACTCAGAACTCTGAGAATCAGTTGGAATAAACAAATGGCTTGTCTCTCACTGGATATATATCAGGTGGTAGATAGCCCAGATTGTTACTGTAAACCGCTTTATGACTACGCAAGAAATCAACCTGAGCATGAAGCTCATGCTGAAGTAGAAAGAGGATACAGAAAAACACCAGGTGTTTTTCTTGGTGACACTGTTGCTCTACTAGATCAATCCTCACCTGAAGCTTGTGTTACCTGTCACCATTTTATACATTTGATGCAATAAATATCCCTCATTGCTTAAGCCTGAATTTTTTTCACTAAAAATTTATAAAAAGTTATATATCAAACTAATGAACTTTACTATAATAACTCTATCAATGTCAACATCAGTATGTCTTAACTGCAAACATTTCTGTGACTAGCTTCACATCTGCATCCTCATCTCTGGAAGTTCTTAATTGGAAAACAAATTGCAGATGTGAAGGAAAGAAGTACAGGAACATGGTGATGAGATACTTGTTTTCTGTTTATATCTTTGGCACTTTTTAAAAAAGCGTCCTTTCTATTTTTCCTGAATCTTTTATACCATTAAACATGTTGGTTCTAAAAGCAATCTTGGGCATGCATAACACATTTTATGTTCCAAAACTAATAAAGTGATTTTATATCTAAAAAGAGTTCTTAAAAACACCCAGTACTGAACATAAAGGCAGCAAGATTGGGAAGGAAATGTGTTGAATCAGCCTCCTTTGTGACTAGGAATCCAGAAGCTTGCCTTTTAAGATGCCAATCCCAAACTCGCATGTGACCTTGTACATGTTCTTTTGCCTCTCTGGACTTAAATGCCTTCAGCTCTAAACTGATATGGGTAGTTCAGGGAGTCTTAGATTCTATGGCAGATTTCAAGTTTTCTAAGGAGTGGGGAAATGTACTTGAACAGATTTGGCATTTTTGGACAAGCCATACATCTAAGTTCAGTAGCCTATACATTTGTAAAATAGAGGTAGAATCACAGACTGTTAGAAACAGAAAGGACTATTAAGATCACCTAAGCCAATTCCCTGACATTTGAGATAAGAAAACCAGGATCCAGAGAGGTTAAGTGACTTGCCCAAGGGCACATGGGTAATTTAATGAACATGCCCTTTGCCTAATACTTAGGACCTTAATTTTATCTAGTTTTATTTATTTACTTTTTTTGGAGATAATCCTGCCCTGTAATCTCTTCTAAAATTGAGAATTCAATATCAGCAGTAGGTTTGTTTTTCTTCTTTACAAGACCATGAGCTCTTCCAAAATGGGACTGTTACTTAGTCATCTCTGCAGCACCCAACAACCTGACAATAAATTTCAGTTGAATGAATAAACAACAGTGAGAAGTGAATTCTAACCATTTCCCTGCCTCTGTAATGCTTTCCCTAAACTAGTCCAAATGACATTTCACCCTTAAAAAATCAAGTTGGAAGCACATTAAAAATCTGAACCTGGGCCAGGCGCGGTGGCTCACGCCTGTTATCCTAGCCCTTTGGGAGGCCGAGGCGGGTGGATTGCCTGAGCTCAGGAGTTCGAAATCAGCCTGGCTAACACGGTGAAACCCTGTTTCTACAAAAAATACAAAAAAAATTAGCCAAGCATGGTGGCGTGCCCCTGTAATCCCAGCTACTCGGGGGGCTGAGGCAGGAGAATTGCTTGAACCCGAGAGGTAGAGGTTGCAGTGAGCCGAGATTTCGCTGCTGCTCTCCAGCCTGGGCGACAGAGCGAGATTCTGCCTACACACACACACACACACACACACACAAAAAAAAATTTGAACCTGTATCCCAACTATCTACAAGATGCTGAGGAAAGACTAAGGAAGGGTCTCCTGAAATTACCTGCATTTCACACTACTGGTCTACTTCACCTGTCTCAAATTTGCCTTCCATTTGTGATGCATCTGTCAGGTAATCACTGATAATGGACATAAATGGTTATTTGAAAATTTCGCTGTGAAAGTGTCAGGTCTGCTAGCTAATTATCTGTCAATTAGCCTTTCTTGTCCAAATCCAGGAGGGGCAGTCCTCCATGGCTTTTGCTGACCTCCAGAAGCTGAGAGTCCAAGAGAGATTTTTTTTTTTTTTTTTTTTTTGCAATTATAAGGAGCAATGCAAATGAGAACCATCTGAAAGTGGCTCCCTGGAGTCCTTCATGTATACTGAGATCCGTGATGGCAGTCCTCAGCTTATTCTCCTTTGAGTAACCTGTAGGGGTCATAGTAAGATCACATGATCACACATCAAATCCCACATCCTCCTTGAAAGAAAGGTGGAAAAGTCTGTATTCTGAGAAATCATACTTTAGGATCTCTGCAGGGAGTTAGAGATCCATCTCTTGCTCAGACACCTCTCTGGAAGTCAAAGCTAACAGAACAAGCTGAATATGGATGAGCTTGCATCTTTGTGACCTTCTTCACCTCTTCTTCTTCAGAAGCAAGCAAGGTCATGGCTGAAGAACATGATTCTGACATAATGCCCTTTCCAGAAGCAAGGATTTCAGGAAAGCAGCTGTGGAATGGTGGACTGAGAGTCAGGAGACCTGGGTTCAGGCCTTAATCTTGCCACTTTCTGATTGTGCCACTTTGTCATTCAGCATCTATTTATTCATCTCTTAGGTGAGGACAATATCTACCTCATAGGGTGGGTGCAACTGTTGTAAATATATAGATAAGATGTTTGGCTCACAGTCAGTGTTCAACAAGTGGCATCTGCCATTGTTATTAATTTAATAGCCACCAGTTTGGGAAAAAGTATTGCTAAAGACTATTAAACTCAAGAACAGTGTTTGTTTAACTTTAGGAGGTACAGAAATATCATTGGGGGAGCTTATTAAAACATAGATCCTTGACATTAGCCCCTGAGAGTCAGATTCAGAAGGATTGAATCTAAGAATTTACATTTTTAACATGAGCTCCAGGTGATTCTAATACAGGTGGTTCATGATCCATACTTTGAGTAAAATGTCATGAAGAGGAAAATGAGCAGCAAGCAGGCTTAGCAAATATTTGCTGATTCATTGATTGGCTCATCGGGGACTCTAGCTCTCACCTGTAAAGGAAACTGAATGTAGGCATCATTTTATCCCTGAAGTAATCAAGAAATCTCTCCTTGTGTCTAATTGCATGCTTGCCTACAAGAACCAAAGCGCATACCTCTTAGCAAAAATGAGAAAAACTGATCAGCAGTTCCATCATAATACTCTTTAGATATTTGCAGAAAGCAGTCTTGTCACCCTGTAGTCATTTCATGTCTTCACAAGACAACTCTTTTATTTGCTATAATTTCAAGTCATTACTGAGACTCAATAAATATGCCCTAATGAATAAAATATTGATAATACAAGAATAAAGATCAAAGCATATCAAAACTCAGTGGGACCTTGGAGATTTTTAACATTAATCCCTCATCTGACTGATGAGCAAATTAAGACCTACAGGTCATATCACACATTGGTGATAGGATAGAGATGTAGACCCTTGATTACTTGCATTCCATTTCAGTACTCTTGCTGCTGCATGGCATAGATTCTAATTCATTTTATATCTGTAGGAGACCTACCCTTTTCTGGGCACTGTGCTGGGCACTGTAGGGAGTGGAGAGGTGTACTGACCTAAAGGCATTAAAGCAGCTCACTGTCTGGTAGCGGAAATATAATGTTAACAGGCAGTTGACAAACAACATAGTAATTGTGAAGCAGGAATTATTGTCCCTATTTTACTGAGGTGAAAATTGAGGCCCAGAGTGGGTAAGTAACTTGACTGTGACCCGATAGTATCTAAAGGAGCCTAAATTTGGAATGTGGTCTTTTAATTCATTACATCAACAAATATTTATTGCAGGCTTACTATGTGCTCATCCTATGCTAGACATTTGCTGTGTACTATAAATAGGAGGATATTCACCATGCCAGCATAATAGTCAGGCATGGAGCATAATAAGTCAAGCTCCAGATTTCCTGGTCTACAGCGTGTCTCTTCTTTCTCCCTCTTTAAGCTAATGACCAACTGGCTTGTAGTCATACTGGGAATATCAAAAGGACAAGAACAGCAGCTTCAGAGAGCTCAGGCAAAGAAAAAGATTATGTCTTGCCTAACAAAGGTGAAGACATAATCCATGGAAAGTCAAATTGGTCTTTTCTTGCTCTTGGGAAGCCCAGCTGCTAAGGCCCCTAAAGATAGATGGCCCGTCTTGAGGCTGTAATTAAATTTGCCACAGTTATGTTCCCAGCAGTCAAATGCTGGGGTGTCGAAAGACAGAAACACATCCTAGTTGCCCCCACCTGTGGTAAATGTTGAATTATCTTACAGTTGATAGTTCCCTAGATTCCCCGACCTTTAAATGCTGAACACTACATGCCTGTTGAATTTTAATCAATTTATTTTTTTCAACTGTAAATGTCAGACTTCTGTATGGAATTACTTGGCGCTGCTGATGTGACAAAGACTCAAAGTTCAGTGTCTGAAGTCATGGAACAGCAGAGGATCCAGCATGCATCAGGAGACATAATTTGTAGACAGCCAAATAAAGAGGTAAAAGAACATTTATTTTTCATTAGCTTTCATTTAGAGGTCTAAAGTTCTGATTTTTTCCTCTTATCATCCACATTGAATACAACTATTCAGAACTGCTAATGACTTGGACCACGTCACTAAGAAAGCTGAAAAGGGAAGATGATTTATTTATAAAGTGCCTACTATATGTCTGAAAATGCAACCTCATTACATCTTCACGCAAACTCTGTGGTATCATTAAAAAATTATGATTCCCATTTTATAAGAGAGGAAAGTGAGGTTCCAAGAAATTTGCTAATTCCTGCAGGACTTGTAAACAGTAAAGCTGAGTTTAAATTGTGGAATTGCTGACTTCAAAACTCATGCTCTTGCCATTACATTAACTGCCCAGAACTGACTCAATATTCCTCTACCCTTTTCTTAGAATAAGAGTCAGTCTTCAAATATGTTTAAGATGCATATAACTGGCTGGTTCTGACTACCTAATTTCCAATTATTCTTGACTTAACTGACTCAGAGACTTCACATTTTTGTATTTTGGTATTCATGGAAAGAGCTTTTATAGTATTTGTCTTCTGCTATATATATATATTTATATATATGTATATATGTATATATTTATATATGTATATATGTATATATTTATATATATGTATATATGTATATATTTATATATGTATATATGTGTATATATGTATATATATATAATGCCTAGCATGTGTGTGTGTGTGTGTGTGTATATATATATACATATACAAAATGCCTAGCATGTTCTCTACCATACAGCCACAAGCCTGATCACCAGGAAAGCTGTCTGGCACATAGTCAGTACTTAATAAGTATTAGTTGACTTTTTCTTTTTGCATTTCTCTCTCTCTTGCTTGCTTTCACTCTCTCTCCCTCTTTTTTCCCTCTCTCTCCCTCTTTTTTTTCCCTCTCTTCTCTTGCTTTGTGTCCTAGCATTTATCTCTAGGTTAAGAAAATGCCAAACCAATCTTAGAAATTCATGGATTTCCCCCATCAGTGAGCCATTATCATCTCCCTGGCTGGCTAAATAAAGCTAACATTTAAGTCACAGAACAGGCCCCAAGGTAATAATGGAGAAGTAGGACTTCACTAACCATCCACTAGTTACACTTCTTAAGAAAAGGCTGTTTGGCCAATAACCCCACACTCCTCCTATGTGGCCACTTTTTGTCTAGAGAACTATCTGCCCAGCAGGTTTAGCAGACAGTAAATTTTTAAGCAGGAGCAAACTTGTCCAGGGCTGTCACTGCATCCTGGCTTCATCTACCCTAAGAGGGAGGTGTTAAAGACTTGTTCAAGCTAACAGCAGACAGGCTCAGTATCTTCAGTTGGCTTTTTAATCTACTGGTTTCCTGGGGAAGACTCTGCAAATGATCCAATCTTTCTACTTTCGTTTGTTGCCACTTATTTCACATCTTCTGCTCAGAGGATAGTGAGCTCAAATACATACAGTGGCTGAGCAGATAATATGAACGTGTACATTAGCTCCAGAGAATTAGTGAAGGGGACAACTATTTCTTAGCTTCAGCAAACTGTGCTCAAGGGGAAAACTGGCCCTGCACTTCCCTATCTTCCAATATTTCAAAAGGATTCTGAAATATAGACATACATGTGAAATTTGCCAATCTTAAACATTATTCAAATGTTCTGAGATGAATGTGTGGCTGTGGAAACCTCTCTTAAGTCCTGCAATTGTCTGCAATTTGTGTTTTCTTATTCCTGCTCTTTTCTTTGTGCTGTTCCTGCGTGTAGAATGCTTGACCCTCTGGCTCCACCTACCCACACTCTAAGATGCTACCTCCAGGAAGGCTCTCCATGGCTGTAACTGACCTTTCTCTCCTTTGAGTTTCCTTGACATGTTTTATGGACTTGAATCAAATACAATACTATATAGACTTTGAGTTTCTTGGAGTTTACTCACATTTGCATTCCTCTTCTTCTCTTACCTTATATCTCTAGATATAGTACTCAATAAATGTCTCTTGAAAAAGAAGAATGAGCGAGTGAATGAACAAAAAGCCATAATGAACAACAAGCAAACAAAAAGGAAGCGTGGTGTGATAGAACATGAGCCTTGGAGACAAACTTTCGTCTTTGGTTTCAAATTTTAAATCTTCCACTTATCAACTATATGATCTTGGAAATACTACTTTGTTGTCTGTGAAAGAAAGACAACAATCTCTATAATGCAAGGTTGTTGTGATGATTAAAGAAAATGAGATTCAGAGGCTGGACAGATGTTTTCATTTCTCCTACTGCAGTGTTTCTCAAACATGTCTGATTATAAGAATCACTGAGCCATCTGTTATTAATCATCCTGATTCTAGGACCCACCCAATGCATATTGAATCAAAACCTCTAGAGGAATTGTCTAGAGATGTGTATTCTTATAATCAGGACAACTTGGAAAATAAAGCACACTTATTATTACTATTTCTGTATCTTCAATATCAGCTTTCTGAATCAAGGTATTTCAACCTGCTGAGGTTATCCTCACTGCTAATATCTATTTTTTTTTAATGGAACAAGTTCTATTTTTTTTCTGGGTCTGGCTATAAGTCTGTACCAGTAAAAACAGCCATTGGAGATTCATCAGTGGGAGTCTTATTTTGGAAATTACTTATTCATTAAGATTCCATTAAAATGTTAGCTCCATAAGGGCTGGGATTTTGTCTGTTTGTTGCTACATCCCCAGAGCTTAGAACAGTGCTGAACACATAGGTATTTGGTAAATGTTCTTTAAATGAGGATCAGATAACTCATTTCACAGCACATGTGCTCCAAGAATAGCTCACATTTTGAATATCAAATTGTTTTTCCACCTCAACTCTTCCTCCCAAACACAACTGTGGTAGAACTGTGCAAAGGACACTTCAATACTCAGCTCAAAACCTGACTAGCTGAAACTCTACCAGGACGGCTTATGGTTCTATCACTGTCTTTTATCTTCTATTTAGTCACTTCCTAGAATGTCCAAGCACATGCCTTCATAACCTGTATCCAGGGATGAATAAAAAAGATGAAATACAAGTATTAATATGGCCATTCACTGTGGCAGTCCACCAGAAATATTTTTGATAAAAAAGTAAGGAATCCTGAATTTTTTTGTGAAAAATGGAAAGAAGTGGGAGAGATGACTCATTGCTAAACTGGTTTAAACAATAACAACAACAACTGTAAATTAGGACAATAAAATAACATAGCATTGACCATATATGTTACCTTACACAGTCTAGGGGAGCAATATTATGATAATCCATGGATTACATCAGGAGTTACCTGTAATTTGGCTATTTATCAAAAATAATTAAAGTATAATGAGAATACCCTTTGTGAAATTAAGAGCTACCCTGTGGCCAAGACATGAGAAGCAATCAATAAACAGCAAGCTAATAAATGGGTTAATATACAAAAAAACAACAACAAGAGCAACTGCTTCAGGATCAGAAAATACTGAGTATGTACCTCAATGAGATCATGGGGAAATATAATTTAAGATTTCATAATCATTTGAAATAAAAGGACCTTTATTTCATTTTTCCAGTTTCAATATGGTTCTTTTGGTAGAACGGTATTTTTTTCTGTTTGTTACTTATTCCATTTAAGAGTTATACACTGATGTCGTTTGTCATGTGGCTTTGACAGATCTCCAAGTAGAACAGGTGGCTATGTGGCTTACTTTGGCCCATCATATTTTAGCAGGCATGCCATAAACAGAGGCTTGAAATATGCTTACTTGATTTGCCTTGGCCTCTTGTACTTCTCTTTCTCTCCATTAGAAGAACATTCTCTGGGTAGCCCCTAGGCCCAGAATGAAACACCTCTTAGGTGAACCTGAAACACAGTATGATGCAGAGGACTCCCTCTGCTAACTTTGTAGTCAACCAATAAACTAGTGAGAGATTCATGATTTTTCTGTAAACCACCAAGATTTTATGCAACATAATCACAGTAACACTTGACTACCATAGTCCCCATAAAACTGTTACTTTCGATGATGACTAGTATTGTTCAAAGTGAAGTTCATATCACGTGAATTGACTCAGCCCCTTGCATTCATGGAACCTGGATTGTAGAAAACAGTTTCATTTATAGTATCTCTGGTAAAACCTCATGTAGCTGTTTGTGACAGACTGGGCAGTATGTGTACAGAAACTAGTTGAAAACACTACATCTTAAGGACACTTGATATTACTTTGAAACAAATGGTAAATGGAAGTGGGGCCATATAGTATTATGCCTGATTATGGAAGAAATCTTTATTGCTTAGGAAAGAATAAATTAGCCTGCAGTGATTGAAAAAGCTCAAAATCTGAATAGTTTAACAAATCTCAGGTTTATTTTTTACTCATGCAAAATCCAGGTGACCCTTCAAAGCAATTATCCTCCATGTGGTGACTCAGTGATCCAGGCTAGTGGAGGCTCCGCCGTCCTATAGCTGTGTCATCTGGAAGCACACTCTACATGACCAATTTGGCAGGTAAAGGGAGTGCAAAAGGGTCTCATACAGACAATTAAATATTTCATTTCAGAAATAACCCACATCACTTCCCCTCACAGCCCATTGGTCAGAACTACACACATGCTCCTATCTAACTAATAACAAGGCAGTAAAAAAGTATAATATTATCTTGTACCTGGAGGGAGAATAACTCTCTATGTGAGTAAACACTGGAAATGTCAACCACAAAGTCATAATGTCTATTTAATTAAATGGATAAGGTAATCAGTGAGTTGTCAATGTACAAACATTAATTGCTGTGTGGAAACCATGTGATAATCTTTAGCTGATTGATGACTGAACACAATTTCTTAAAAGTATCCTAGAGTATAACTAGTGACACATACATTCAAAGTCAATTTCTCTATTAACATAAAAGAATATTCAGCAAGTGCTCGCTGGTACTCTGAGTAGTGGAAGCCTTCAAGAAATCACTTTCTATACCTCTGTCTGGGGTAATGAACCTACCTAAAATAATTGGAAGCCCACATAGAGAAGGGCACAACCTTTTGAGCCCTTTGGGGACCAGAACTGTGAAGGATATAAGGTAGAAGGATGGAGCATTTAATTCTCTCCGTAGACCTAAATGGCTTTGGGGCAGATAAAACATAACCAAATTGCTCTGTAGCCATTCACCCGTTAGAAATTCTGTGCAACAGAGAACTATGTTAAATTGAAATAAGATCCCATGTAGACATGCGGTATTCCTAAGGGGGAAAAAAGAAACCAACTCAGCTCTAGAGGTCATCATTGGCAGGAGGGGAGTTGATCATGTGAATTTGTAGCCACAGCTCGCAACATACGATCCAGGCAACATTTAGCTACTGTATAATGGGCTAGATTCTCCAATAAGACATCAATGCCCAAAGTCCTGAAGTTGTAAACTGGGCAAAATAACCACAGGGATAATAAAACTATTTTATAGGCTTAGAAAAGTAGAAAACGGTGTTTTGAAATGAGTCATGTTATACAATTTGTAGATCCATAGAGGAAGAAAAATTGGTAATAGGGAGTTAATAAGAAAGCTAGATGAAAACAGTGCTTCGTGTCTTGGGTATGATTTCATTTACAACTTCTCTATTGGGTGTAAAAAGTAAAATCTGTCTAGGAAGTAACATTGTCTAGACATGACCCCCAGAAGTGTCATTTTACTTTTGTTCTTCCTAGCAATTGGGTTAAATGTGTAACTACCCCAAGCATCCACACCTCCTGTACATACCCTGCAGGACCACAGCTTCCATTTTCCCAGCTCAGTGCAGAGTCCTAGAGACCTGTTCATTGTGGCTTCTATAAAACTATCTGGTTTTGCTTTAAGGAACAGTGGGCGTCTTAGATGACATTGTTCTAGTGGTGAGAAAAGATTAGGTGATTCTAATATTGAGTTGAGAAACCATCTGTATCCACTCAAATAAAGTAATACATGCTTCTGTTGGCACTCTTGGGAGGTAATTGCCTTCAAGGCTATGGGGCCCCTAACTATATTAGCACCACTATATTCCCTGAGGATAAACGGTATAACTCAGAAACAGCCTGCAGTGTTTGGGCCTCAAATTTTGCAGAGACTACTGAAGTTTTAAAAGCTAGGAGTTTCTAGGAGTGTTATTCTTGAATATAACATTTTGAGGTTAATTAGAACTTGTTTCATTTGCAAGTCATCTATATCAAGTGAAAAATACATGAACCCAACCCTTTATATGCTACATGTATATTACATACATATATATCACACGTACATGTGTGTATGCGTGTGTGCGTATGTGTGCATTTGTATGTATGTGTGTGTATTTGAGAGAGAGTGTGTGTGTGTATATATATTATATATATATATGAATGAAAAAAATTACAACCAGTTGAAAACTTATGAATGGGGATCTCTAAGCTTCTGGAGTACAAACTCCCCATGCCCTGCCACTTAGACATTTCTGGGTTGACTGTTGTTATTTTAGTGGTCCTAAGCTGCCAGAAAACATTAGTTTTCTTCTTTAATTTACCATGGATTCTGGCCAAATAGAAGGATTTCTATGACTTGAAGAGTTGAAAAGTACTATACTTACCTTTACTTCCAATTAGTAAGAAAAATTAAGTGCTAAAGTGTGTCAGATACTCTTGGAAAATCCTTCCCCGGAAGGTATTTTCATGGTTACAACCATTCCTTTATCTGTGGACAAAAACAGAGTTGACGTATTTTTACCTGGGGAACGCAGACCACAAAATGTGAGTCATTCAAGTCTCAAGGGATAATTTATACATATCACAATAAAGGTAGGGGATAAATACTGAGAGATTCTGCAGTCTTTTTTGTCTTATATCATGACATGATATATTTCACGCTTACTACTATCATCTTCCTATTAGTTAAGGGGAGAAACCTGACCTACTTTGTAATATTTCCATTAGGGAAAAGAGGAAACCTAACTTATAGAGCCCCACATAAAAAAGGAAAAGTAATACTTGAATACCTGGAATAACTGGCTTGAATAACTGGATACAGCTACTGTCAGACATGTTGAGGAAGTAAAAAGTTTAAAGAATGCACCCCAGAGGCTAACCAAAAAACCAGAGCACATTCATCCATATATGTGTGTGTGTATGTGTGTGTTATTGACTGTGTTTTCTTGAGTAACAAATACAAACGTTTTGTTAAAGAAACTATTTTGGTCGGGCGCGGTGGCTCACGCCTGTAATCCCAGCACTTTGGGAGGCAGAGGCGGGAGGATCACGAGGTCAGGAGATCAAGACCATCCTGGTTAACATGGTGAAATCCCATCTCTACTAAAAATACAAAAAATTAGCCGGGCGCGGTGGCGGGCGCCTGTAGTCCCAGCTACTCGGGAGGCTGAGGCAGGAGAATGGCATGAACCCGGGAGGAGGAGCTTGCAGTGAGCAGAGATCGCGCCCCTGCACTCTTGGAGTTCGGCCACATTCACTCACTGCTCTTAAAGAGAACCCAGCACATCTTTGCTAATCCCTGAAATATCAACAGCCCCCTGGTGTTCATCGGGTTCTTGCAACTTTGCTTCTCACGTCTTCCTCTTATTGCTTTCATGTAAATTATCTATCTCATTCTCATCTTACTTACCTCTTGTAGGTTTTTCTTTCTTCGTATTATTAAATTATCTGGACCAGACATTTTTTTTTTCTTGAAGTAATATAACACTTAAAGGGATTTGGGATCGTGAAGAAACTTACGTCACAGCATGGCAAACTAAAATGAAATGTGACAATAAAATGTTTTAATTTGGAGGGGTGCATCACTTTCTCACTTTTTATTTCTGTCTTATGCTTTCTTCTCAGTGAGAAAGAGACGTGTAATTATCCATCTTCTTCAAACAATATAAATTCTGCATGAATTTAACATTTCAGGTAATCAAAGCCCCTTGGCCAATATACCACCATCTACATTTTCTCATTGGTTGTCTTGTCTTCAGGCTGAAAAGCCTCTGAGTCCCCTCCTAGGACCTGATCCCCAACAACGCGTGTCTGTGCACATGCATGTACACCCCGCCCCGCATCCCACCCCCCACACACAATCTCCTTTCTCCTCACCTGATACCTTGTCCCCTTTATTTATTTTCTTGGGTTTACCCGGGAATCTCGAAATCCTCATTTTTTAAATGCAGAGTAGTTAATCTCTCTTTTCATCTCACTCCAGCCAATCCACTTTAAATTCCTAATCAAAGCAACTAGTGGAATTAAAGGGTAAAGGCATTACTTTAAAGAGAAATAATCATGCTGTTTTAGAAGCAGTTCCATGCAGTCAGTTCTGACTTTACAGAGTGGGAATAATCGACTGTGAGATTCCTGAGGGGAGGGAATGTTTACGTTGAGTTCATTGCTGTAACCCCAATTACTAGAACTTTGCCTGGCTCATAGTAAGCATTCGATAAATCTTTGCTGAAAAAAAATGCCAGTGTAAGGGGCTTATTCTTTGCACTTTAAAATAAAGGGCTAGAAGAATGCAAAGATTATATTGCAGAAACATTATATGGGATACTAATGGAATTTGCAGTCTGTAATGGAGATATTTCTGGGGAAACTGAGCCTTCCTTGACCTTCTCAGAGACACTAGAGTGCTACTATCACTTGGCATATACTACTGCAATCTTCTGGTCTCTATCACTGTCCTTTAATAAAGTGAATCAGTACTTTTAACTTTTTATGACTTTGCCAGAGTGAAGGCAGCTACCACCTTCCTTGGCTCCCTCTTCAGGGTCTGTGCCTGCATTTTTCCCTTGGCCTTGGATATGCTTTTTCCTTCCCAACCACTCTCCTCTATATGGCCTGCACGCGCCTGAGCATACATACAGCACACACGTACACTCACACTCTGCCAAACTCCTAGTCATTCTTAATACCTATTTTTTAATAGCTCAGCATCATTTCCTCACCAATATTTTCTTTGTCCCTGTCCTGACTAGGTAAGTCCTCCTATTTGATTATTCTTAGCAATGCACGCTTCTCACTACCAGTAACTATGTATTTGTGACGTGATTTGAAAAATACTCCTCCCCCCACCCCACCCATGAGTATAAGCCTACCATACTGCTAGGTGCTTAGTAGGATCTCAAAAATTATCCGGAGAATGAGCCAATATGAGACTCCTTGAATGTGGTAACTGCTGTTATTCTGAGTGAAAATTATCTAGCACCAAAGCTGACATTAAAATTATGAATTAGACTGGTAGGCCAAGATGATAAAACAACAGCTAGGAACATGATAAAAACAACTCAAGAGCAAAACTTTTCACCATGCACCTCCTACGCTAATCAAAAGCACCATTCACATTTGAAAATGAGTTTGGCTGAGAACTATTGATTTTCTCTTTGCTCCACTTTGGGCTTTGTGCTGAGAGTCCTGCTCTCAAGAGGTAGAACACCCTATCCTGATTTCACTTGGCCTTGGTTTGCCTCCAGCTCAAACGTGCCTGCCTAGCTGTCAGATTTAATTAAAGGACGAGACAATAGCAACAACAACAGATGCAGGATAGTTGAGAGACCTTGCTTGTTCTGTAAAACAGAACATTAAGAGGGGATTTTCAAAAGGCAAATGAGCATAGCAAAGATCCCCAGAGCAATCACTCTGCTTGACATTGGTGGAGGAGGCTCTACAGGTCTTTGGTCCCCCGCCTAGGATGCAGGCAGGGCAGGAGGAAAGACAGATCTGTCCCTGTGGCCTGAGAGGGTATGGCCAGAGGTCCTGGATGACAGAATCAGAGACAGGCCTCTCCACAGTCAGACCCTATCTGAAATGGCAGCTGAAGGTGGTCAATCAGAAGGTGGTTGCACCTATAGCCCCCTGCTCAGGTCCTTGACCCTGGGTGAACGACATCTTGTCATTGAGGGCAGCTGAGGGTGGATTATAAGAGCAGTAGAAGGTGACAGTGGAGGTGAACAAAAGTGAGGTTACCATAACAGGTAGAAGGTAGGCAATGATCGTGATGAAGCTACCTTTCAGAAAGATGTTTGGTCTCTTGCATGATTTATATCTGTCCCTTCCCACCCCAAGACATACTCTCCGCTCCCACAGTTCCTCGGCACTCTCTTCTCCAAACTCAGCTCACATGCTTTCTCTTCTTTTCCTTATTCTGGTTCAGCATCACATCCTCAAACAAATCCTCCTTATTATAAGAGAATCTACCTGCGGAGTGGGGGGAAAAACAGGGAGCAAAGTCCAAACCTTTGGTAATGGTTAGGGCAGAGGAGAGGGTAGGGAAACTATGAATTTCTGTCCCATAGCTTAGGAGATCCTCTAAGAAAAATACATTTTTGGGCCAGGTGTGATGGCTAACATATGTAATCCCAGCACTTTGGGAGGCTGAGGTGGGAGGATTGCTTGAGGCCAGGAGTTGGAGGCCATCTCCTTAAAAAAAAAAAATTAAAAAATTAGCCAGACGTGGCCACTTGCATCCGTATTCCCAGCTACTTAGGAGGCTTGCGTAGGAGGATTGCTTAAGCCCACAAGTTTGAGGCTTCAGTGAGCCAAGTTTGCACCATGCACTCCAGCCTGGGCTATAAAGTGAGATCCTATCTCAAAAAACAAAACAAAACGAAACAACAACAACAAACACACACACACACAGAGTAATACCAATATTTTATTTATTTATTTATTCGCCCTTTTTGAATCTAAAGGAACAGGTTTATTAAGTGGGAAATACAGGATTTGAAAGCTGGTCAGTCTGATTCCAAAGTCTGTGATCTTTTATTTTTTATTTTTATTTTTTTCACATTTTATTTTAGTTTCAGTGTTACATGTGCAGGTTTGTTACAAAGATATATTGCTTGATGCTGAGGTTTAGAGTGCAAATGAATCCATCACCCAGGTAGTGAGCATAGTATCCAATAGGTAGTTTTTCAACCCTTGTTCTTTCCTCCCTCCCCACTCTATTGTCCCCAGTGTCTATTGTTGCCATCTTTATGTTCATGTGTATCCAGTGTTAAGCTCCCACTTATAAGTGAGAACATGCAGTATTTGGTTTTCTTTTTCTGTATTGTTTTGCTTAGGATAATGGCTTCTAGCTGCATTCATGTTGCTGCAAAAAACATGACTTCATTATTTTTTATGGCTATGTAGTATTCCATGGTGTATATGTACCACATTTTAAGAAATTCTTACATTTTAAAAGAAGTAGGGGTTTCTTCCCTCTCTCCAAATTTTTATTTGAAAGAAATCCAATTCTAAGAATCTGAAAGAATACTATAGTGAATACATTTATAGCCCTCATTTAAATTCACATTTGCTAACATTTTGTCACATGTTTTATCTGCATATTTATGTGTATACACAAACACACGGGATTTTTTCTGAACCATTTAAAAACAATTTTCAGGGCCAGGCGCGGTGGCTCACGCCTGTAATCCCAGCACTTTGGGAGGCCTAGGCGGGTGGATCACGAGGTCAGGAGATTGAGACCATGCTGGCTAACACGGTGAAATCCCACCTCTACTAAAAATAAATAAAAAAAATAGCTGGGTGTGGTGGTGGGTGCCTGTAGTCCCAGCTACTTGGGAAGCTGAGGCAGGAGAATGGCGTGAACCCAGGAGGTGGAGCTTGCAGTGAGCTGAGATCGCGCCACTGCACTCCAGCCTGGGTGACAGAGGGAGACTCCGTTTCAAAAAAAAAAAAAAAAAAAAAAAAAAATTCAGGCATTTATAATCTTTCAACACTAAATACTTTAGAATATATTTCTCAAGGACAGAAACCTTGTCCTATGTAACTACACTACCATTATCACAACTAAGAAGTTTGACACAGATGTAATAGCTGCCTCACATGTAGCCCATATTCAAATTCCCCTCAGTGTTCTCCAAATGTCTTTCATAGCTCTTTTTAAAATCCTGGATATGATTAGAGGTATATTATTTCATTTTGTCTGTTTCTTTATTCTCCTTTAAAATACAATAGCCCTCTACTTTACTCATGCATGCATTCATGAATATATGTTATCTATCTACCGTATTTTATGTTGTTGGCAGTTTTTGAGAATCCGGACTAGTTATCCTACAGAACATCCTCAAATTTTGGATTTTTCTGTTGCTTCATGACAAGATTGAAGTTAAGCATTTTTGGCAAGGTCTTGTGCAATTGACATTGAATCAGATCATGAGGTACATAATGTCAGTTTATACCATTAATGACATTGCTAAATATCACTTGGTAAAGGTGATGGCCACCAGGTGTCTCCATTATAAAAGCTGTCTCTTATTCTGTAATTAAGAAGGGATCTGGGGGATGATACTTTGAAATCCCATTATATTTTGCTTTACAAGAGACTTTACCCAATGGTTCCAACTTCTGTTATTGACCCTTTGCTTAATGAATTGTTTGATGATGATAAAATGGTAATTTTCTATTTCTATTATTCCTTCTTTAATTCTATTACATATGTTAGCTGGTACTCTGTGAATAACTCTATTTTCTTTTTCAACGTAGGGGTGAGGGGTGTGTGTGTGTGTGTGTGTGTGTGTGTGTGTGTGTGTGTGTTGGCTTTTTGTGACTTAAAGACAAGACCCAAAAGTGTATATGAATAAATCCCACAGTATTGACCATATCCTGCTTAAAATGCCCCACATGTGGTTAGATGCTTTCCTTTATGACTGGTCTTTGATTGGATCTCAAGCCTTCCAAGATCTCTGAATGAGCCAGTTCCACAGGTGTGTGTTTCTTCCTGGCTCTCTGAGCACAAGAACATCAGCAATATTATACGAGGAATTTATGTACACAGGAGTCCAAAAAGGGAATACTCTTGTAAACTATACACATGAAAAGTCCTTGTTAGGGGATGAGGTTAACACACTTGGGGATGGAAATAAGGCAGGAAATATTCAGGGCCAGGTTGGAATAGTGTAGTTATTTGGGATACCTTACAAACTGTCAAGTTGATAAAATTTAACTCTTAGAGTACACACTGAGTAGAACATGAAAAATAAAGAGAAATATTAATAAACAAGAAATGAAAGTGTCAAGGTATATCAGAGACAGGTAGGAAAGGGAGCTTCCTTGTTTACTTCAGAACTCTCTGAATTAAACACAGATTCACCTCCCCTCAACAGGGAGCTTAGTGGCCTCTCTGTGTGGAAGACCAGACTGGCTTAATGGAACCAAATGTCTGAATGGGGCAGCCTGGGTCATAGGAAATGCTGTCCACGACATTCGCACCTCCTTGCCTGGTCTCTGTGGCTCATTTCCTGTGGGTGCTGGTCTCACGTGGCATCAGCAACAAAGCTGAGATGTAATCTTTCCATTTGCACCTGGCCAGGAAGTTCCTGCAGAGATTAAAGAAGGGGGATGTGAACGCACGTGTGGGTGGGGCGGGGGGTTGTTGGGGGGGTTGCGGGGAACAGCAGCAAGGAGGAAAGCAGAGACAAATGTGTTTAAATCAGTGGAACAATCACTACCAGGCTGGAGCAATTTTGAGATTAGGGCTCTGTTTTATTTTACGTTATTTTTTTATAAAAAGAAACGATCTTTCTCTGATGAAAAAGTCGTGCTGCTCTATTGTAATCTCACCTCCACTCACACAGTTTCGCGCTGTTTCATTTCTGACCCACTTTCTTCATCTCCTTCGTTTGTTTCCTTCAAGAGCAGTTTTAGCTCCCAACCCCAGCCAGTACCTTGCTTAAATTGCTTTAATCTCCAAGTGCTTCTTATATTGATTTTAAACAGTTAAGCTGCCAATCAACTTCTCTCCTTGTGCAGCAGCCGAGGGCAGAGAGATTAAAACAACAAACAAATAAGGCTGAACCTAGGAAGTTGGTTAGAATTTCCAAATGAACGTTAGCAGCTCCTCTGTTCCCTTCGTACCACAGAGGTGCAAGATTATTATGAAGAGAGTAGGTATAGCTTTGTAATGTTAAAAATAGCCAGCATTTAATGAACAGTTGCTCTGTGCCAGGAATCATTCTAAATACTGTATTCATTTAACTCATTTAATCTTTGCAACAATCCTATAAGGTAAGTACTATCATTATTTTAACAGAAGGGAAAACTAAGGCATAGAAAGGTTAACTGACTTGTCCAAGATCACACAGCTAGTAAATGGCAGAGCATGAGTCCAAAGTCAGTCCAAAGTTCTGGCTCCAGAACATGAAATAATAACAAACAGGCTCTAAGAACTCCTTTGTATTGTTACAAGTCTCTACCCAGCTGTAGCATAGCACAGGGTGAAGCAGGAATATCATCTTCCAGGAAACAGAGAGAGTTAGCTGTGGTCAAAACAGAGGTGAAAGGTCACATGCCCTTTAATCCAGCAAACATTCATCAATCCCTGATTATGTAAAAGCACTAAATTTGAGTTTGGGATTATAAAGGCAGCTAAGATGCTGTTACAGCTCACAGGAACCTCAAAGTCTAACAGATTCTAATCACAGATAATCGGTCTACGAGGGAAGATGATGGTGGAAGAGGAAAACTAGGCAGGTATGTTATTAAGCAGTTATTCATCCCTCAAGTCATGACTCAAACCTTACCTCTTCCAGGAGGCCTTCCCTAACCACCTTCTGCTGCTTCCTTCTTATTTTATCACTCACGGTTGAACACCGCAACCATTGGAGCACTTGTTTGTCTCTTCCACTAGATCAGGGCCTTGCAGATGACATCCAGAGGGTCAAATCTAGCCCACTGCCTTTTTCTTTTTATTTATTTATTTATTTATTTATTTATTTTATTATTATTATACTTTAAGTTTTAAGGTACATGTGCACAATGTGCAGGTTAGTTACATATGTATACATGTGACATGCTGGTGTGCTGCACCCATTAACTCGTCATTTAGCATTAGGTATATCTCCTAAAGCTATCCCTCCCCCCTCCCCCCACCCCACAACAGTCCCCAGCGTGTGATGTTCCTCTTCCTGTGTCCATGCGTTCTCATTGTTCAATTCCTACCTATGAGTGAGAATATGCGGTGTTTGGTTTTTCATTCTTGCAATAGTTTACTGAGAATTATGATTTCCAATTTCATCCATGTCCCTACAAAGGACATGAGCACATCATTTTTTATGGCTGCATAGTATTCTTGGTGTATATGTGCCACATTTTCTTAATCCAGTCTATCATTGTTGGACATTTGGGTTGGTTCCATGTCTTTGCTATTGTGAATAGTACCGCAATAAACATACATGTGCATGTGTCTTAATAGCAGCATGATTTATAGTCCTTTGGGTATATACCCAGTAATGGGATGGCTGGGTCAAATGGTATTTCTAGTTCTAGATCCCTGAGGAATCGCCACACTGACTTCCACAATGGTTGAACTAGTTTACAGTCCCACCAACAGTGTAAAAGTGTTCCTATTTCTCCACATCCTCTCCAGCATCTGTTGTTTCCTGACTTTTTAATGATCGCCATTCTAACTGGTGTGAGATGGTATCTCATTGTGGTTTTGATTTGCATTTCTCTGATGGCCAGTGATGGTGAGTATTTTTTCATGTGTCTTTTGGCTGCATAAATCTCTTCTTTTGAGAAGTGTCTGTTCATATCCTTTGCCCACTTTTTGATGGGGTTGTTTGCTTTTTTATTGTAAATTTGTTTGAGTTCATTGTAGATTCTGGATATTAGCCCTTTATCAGATGAGTAGGTTGCAAAAATTTTCTCCCATTTTGTAGGTTGCCTGTTCACTCTGATGGTAGTTTCTTTTGCTGTGCAGAAGCTCTTTAGTTTAATGAGATCCCATTTGTCAATTTTGGCTTTTGTTGCCATTGCTTTTGGTGTTTTAGACATGAAGTCCTTGCCCATGCCTATGTCCAGAATGGTAATGCCTAGGTTTTCTTCTAGGGTTTTTATGGTTTTAGGTCTAACATTTAAGTCTTTAATCCATCTTGAATTAATTTTTGTATAAGGTGTAAGGAAGGGATCCAGTTTCAGCTTTCTACATATGGCTAGCCAGTTTTCCCAGCACCATTTATTAAATAGGGAATCCTTTCCCTATTGCTTGTTTTTCTCAGGTTTGTCAAAGAGACCATCGTTGTAGATATGCGGCGTTATTTCTGAGGGCTCTGTTCTGTTCCATTGATCTATATCTCTGTTTTGGTACCAGTACCATGCTGTTTCTGTTACTGTAGTCTTGTAGTGTAGTTTGAAGTCAGGTGGCATGATGCCTCCAGCTTTGTTCTTTTGGCTTAGGATTGACTTGGTGATGCAGGCTCTTTTTGGGTTCCATATGAACTTTAAAGTAGTTTTTTCCAATTCTGTGAAGAAAGTAATTGGTAGCTTGATGGGGATGGCATTGAATCTATAAATTACCTTGGGCAGTATGGCCATTTTCTTGATGTTGATTCTTCCTACCCATGAGCATGGAATGTTCTTCCATTTGTTTGTATCCTCTTTTATTTCATTGAGCAGTGGTTTGTAGTTCTCCTTGAAGAGGTCCTTCATGTCCCTTGTAAGTTGGATTCCTAGGTATTTTATTCTCTTTGAAGCAATTGTGAATGGGAGTTCACTCATGATTTGGCTCTCTGTTTGTCTGTTATTGGTGTATAAGAATGCTTGTGATTTTTGTACATTGATTTTGTATCCTGAGACTTTGCTGAAGTTGCTTATCAGCTTAAGGAGATTTTGGGCTGAGACAATGGGGTTTTCTAGATATACAAACATCTCGTCTGCAAACAGGGACAATTTGACTTCCTGTTTTCCTAATTGAATACCCTTTATTTCCTTCTCCTGCCTAATTGCCCTGGCCAGAACTTCCAACACTATGTTGAATAGGAGTGGTGAGAGAGGGCATCCCTGTCTTGTGCCAGTTTTCAAAGGGAATGCTTCCAGTTTTTGCCCATTCAGTATGATATTGGCTGTGGGTTTGTCACAGATAGCTCTTATTATTTTGAGATACGTCCCATCAATACCTAATTTCTTGAGAGTTTTTAGCATGAAGCGTTGTTGAATTTTGTCAAAGGCCTTTTCTGCATTTATTGAGTTAATCATGTGGTTTTTGTCTTTGGTTCTATTTATATGCTGGATTACATTTATTGATTTGCATATATTGAACCAGCCTTGCATCCCAGGGATGAAGCCCACTTGATCATGGTGGATAAGCTTTTTGATGTGCTGCTGGATTTGGTTTGCCAGTATTTTATTGAGAATTTTTGCATCAATGTTCATCAAGGATATTGATCTAAAATTCTCTTTTTTGATTGTGCCTTTTTCATAAATAAAGTTTTATTGGAACATGCCACAATCACTTGTTTATACATTGTTTATGACTGCTCTTGAGCTGCAACAGTAGAATAGTTGGATAGGAGACTCTGTGGCCTGTAAAGCCTAAACTATTTGCTAACTGTCCCTTTTTAGAAAAAGTTTGTTGACTCCTATACTAGACTATGAGCTTCATTAGCACAGAGAGCTTGGCCTTCATTTCTGAATCTGCAGTAGCCAGCACCACAGGAGCGGGGTCATTTTGGGTAAAGCTAACATCTGCCATCATTGCAACAGCATCACTTAAGCTTGGCCTTGGGTAGATTCTTACAATGACTGCTAGATGGAGGAGCAGAGGGGATGCTGGAACTCCTGCCCAGCTCTTCTGTTTCCCAGTTCAGTGATGGGTGATTTAGCAAACAACTGCAGGCCTGCTGAAAGCACTCTGCAAGAACTAACACACATAAGGAAGAGCGGCTTGGGGGCAGGCAGAAAGAAAGAAGTGGAGACAATGGAAAAATAGACAACATGTGGGGTGACTTGCCACTTTAATTTTCCTAGGAGGTGACATAACTTCTGTGACAGGTAAGTTATTTTGGTTCTTCATTAGGACTCTTATTAATATGGTGTTGGAAGTCTCTGACTGCACCTGCTGTGTTAGGGATTGTAAAATGGTGTGTATAATACCACATCTATCTTGGGAAGGACAGAACGGGAGGTGGCATGAGGGTGGGCAAGCAACAGATTGGACGGTGGGTAGAAATTACCTGCACAATTTCTGTGCTCTGAGCTGGTAATGAGCCCAGGGTGTTTCAACGAACACTCCATCCAAGCAATTGCTGGCAAGAGGGTCATCTGTCTTGAAAGAGAACATTATTGCCTGAACTGCAGTACCATGAACGAGCTCAGCTGGTCTGAACACTACTGGTGCCTTGGCCAACAATTTTGCCCACAAATGTTGTGCTGGGAACAGTGCAGAGTTGTCAATAGACTGGCTGCAACCTGCAGAGAGGCCTAGGAGTCAGGAGCCAGAGGTAAAACTGCTGGAAAAGGGCGACCTGTGATCCCTAATTTGTGTGACTAAGAAATTTCCAGAGAGAGGCAGGCTGAGCATTGTTGTTGTTGTTGTTGTTGTTGTTGTCCTTGAAGATCTTGCTGTGTTGGGTTGCTTTTCAACTTGAATCAGAGGGCCATGAATGCTGTCAGAGCCTTTGTTTTTCCTCACATGTCGGACAGATGAGAATCTCAGTTTCCTTGTCATGGACTAGGAGTCATTAGAATGTCAGGCTTAAAGGGCTGTTAAAGGTCATGAAATTTTACCTCTTAACTGACTGTTAAAATTCAATTAGGAAGCTGTGATTGATAGTCAGCAGCTTTCATTTGAACACCTCCTTTCTTGAAGAACTGAGATCTTCCCAATGTATACCATAATATCTTGGGCCAATTTAACTATTAGAAAGTTGTAGACAATCTGCTTCATATTGTACCAATAGCTGTCTCCTTCATGTCACAGAATGAGCCTAATCTTGCTTTCACATAATACGTCTTATGTATTTGCAGATGGCTTCCTTTCTACCCCTACCACCCACATCCTAAGTATTCTTTTCTCTGGGTTATATAATCCCATTTCCTTTAAAGTTTCCCATAGACATGGTTTTGATTTCACTTGCAATTTTAATAGAATTTTTTGAAACATGCCTCAACCTGTCTTTAGCCTTCTTTTAGCTACTATCCAGAATGAATGTAGTGATTCAATGCTCCCTTCCTCCTGCTAAATGTGCTTCTCCCACAAGGCAAAACGGATTGAGGGAGGATGACTCTCAGATATAAAAAATAATCAGTTCTCAAAGAAAAGCTCTCATACTCCTAAATTTAAGTCCAAAGACGAACAAGCATTTAATGGGGATTTTAGCCACCATGGATCCCCAGCCCTATTTCAGAGGCACTCAGCCGGTCGTTCAGTCATTGAATGCTCTGGTATAGATTCTACGTTTTTTGTTGTTGCTGCTGTTTTGGTTAGATTTGTAAAAATTTGTTCATTACTTTTAAATTTTTTTAAAGAGGCTGTTCTGGAGAAAAACAAAAGAGAAATATGAATGGTTGTAATGAAGATGATTATCCTTCAGCCATGCTCTGCTAACACACCATTCTCCCCCAATCCAACCCCTTCTCAGTTAATACAATACTTCGAAAACGAAGAGCTAATTTTCTTGATCTGAAAACCATAGAGCTTGTGTTTTATCTTTTTCTTTATAAATTTGGGAAGAGATTTTAATCTCATAGCTGGTGAAGTGATTCCCCAACCATTTTTATGGACAAAAGACATGACATTTTACATGGGCCAGAACTTTTTTGAAAGAGCCAAGCTGTAGGAAGTCAGCAATAGAGGAATCCAAAAAAGTCATAAAACCAAGACTCTCACTTCATGGGTGAGGAGAAGGTAAATGGTGGGCACAGCTGACCCAGGACTAGGTTGGAACATGAGCCAAGGCTTCCTAATGGCCATCAGTTAACTTCTCCTGAAATTGAGGTCTCACTAAAATTCCTTTTTACTGTTATAGGATGGAAATATTAGAAACACAATAATTGAAAATGTGACAATTTCTATACTGTTTATATTTCTTTTTCTCCCCATTTTACTTTTCCCTTGGCTTTTAAAATAAAATTCTCCTTGAAAATATGAGTCTGTCTCATTACACTGAGGGGCTATAAGGAAGGGGATGATTATCCACCATGGGAGTAAAGTATTGGAGGGGAGATGAGTATTACAGGGGGCCTGTGGTGATGGTAGGAACATCCTGGAATGGGCACATGAGGCCTTGAGGCATGCTAGTTTGCTGAGCACAGCGTGTCCTACTGTATACCACAGCCCAAGCGGACAAGAGTGGTCAAGAAACCCTGCAGAAACCACAGCTAGCCCTGAACAGCTGCAAAGTCTCCCATTTTTATCCTAAAATTTTATGTGAATTGTAGATTGTACTTCATAACACCACAAGCCACAAAATCAAAAATGCATTATTGTAAGACACATCATTATTTTATTTATCACTAAGAAAGAAAATAAAAGGCTGCAAGTTAAACTGGGGCACAGCATTTATTGTAAAATGTATTCTAAGTTCAAAGATGTTAAAACATGAATGTCTGAGGATCAATAAAATATTGGATATTGTCTAGATTTTATATAAAAACATCATTTTCCTCTTCTTCCAATCTTTAAACAGTTTAATTCAAAAAGTTGTGCCATATTTCTCCTTTGACTTTATGTGGGATGTGGAGGCACATTACCACAAACTCCCTGGGTATTTATATCCCCGTTTACATAGCAGTAATTACACCATTTCCTGGTGTCAGTAGTAGGAAGCATCTTTGGGGGTGATGGGTAAAGGGAAGGATTCTGGAACATTTTTTCAATTAAAACCCTAAAAACCCAAGATAACTGAAAAACATTTGTTCAAACAAAATCTTGTACACACACTTAGAAAAAAGTAGAAACCAAGCGTTCATCAACTGATGAATGGATAAATAAAATATGTCACAGTCCTATAGTAAAATAATATTCAGCTATGAAAAACAGTGAAGTACTGATACATCCCATAACATGGATGAACTTTGAAAACATTGTGGTAAGTGAAAGAAACCAGTCATAAAAGGTCGTATATTATGATTCAATTTATGTAAAATGTCCAGAATAGGTAAATCTATAGAGGTAGCAAGATCAGTGGTTGTCAGGAGCTGGGGGAAGTCAGGAATGGGGAGTAACCGTTTAATAGATATGAGATTTGTCTTTCAGGTGATGAGAATTTTCTGCAATTAGATACTGGTGATTATTGCACAACATTGTGAATACACTAAGCATCACTAAATTGTAAATTTTAAAATGGTTAAAAAGTCAATTTTGTTATGTGAATTTTATCTCAATTAAAAATGGGTTTTTTAAAAAAAAACCCCACTCAAAGGGTATTGTTTTGTTTGTAGTTTCTCCAGTTAAAAGCAGAAGCAACTGTTGGAAACAGGATTGGGAAGACATTTAACGCAGCCTACTTAGTTCCCCCTTATTCTTACTCCAAAGAGTGACCTCTGAGGTTCTTCTGCAGAAGCCTGGGGCTTTGGAGAGCCAGTTTGAAACTCACTTCCTTTAAACTCTTCCGGCAAAGTGGACTCTCCCTTTGTCCCATCTTCCTTGGTGTGTGGTAAGACTCTGAGTCCCTTTCTTCCAGTAACCATTTCCCTGAGCAGTGAGGAGAGTACATTGCTCCAAGTCCCCTCCTTCCTTCTCCAGTTCTTCTAGGTACTCCAGATTCAAACTGCTTCTGCACTGGCACCATGTTCCTCACATATTCTGGAGCCAAGTTTTTATACCACCCACATCCACCGTGAAAGGGCAGCCACAAGACAACAGAGAAACATTATGCTCTGCTAGAAAGATTTTTTTTCCCCAACCTTGAATGCCCTCTGGAATGTGGCACATGAACGCACACATTGCACATACACACATAGGTATGTGGATTGCTCAGTCACAGGTGCTGCTTTGGTCAATAATGTCCAGTTTTGCCTGTCTCAAGCTCAACGTGTTTTAAGAGTTGCTCATAACAGACCCACTTATTCTCTCCATGTTGGTACTTTGTCTTTCTTCCACATTGATTTACTTTCCCCAAACCCCACCTCCATAGTCCTAGATTTATGGCTGATACTAGTGCCTCTGGCTCTAATCCTGGTTGTTCTGTGTCTCATGTCTGCTATTTGTGTAGCCTTTCCTCCTGGAAACTCACTCTTTTGGCTCTGCAGAGTGGCCTGGATAAGGGCAGCCAGGAGCGTCAAGCTTCACCTACACTAACTCACCAAAAAGCCTACAATAGTGTTTCCTACTTCTCTCCCTGTGCTATTTTCTGTACTTGATGTACCCTTTCCTTCTCTTTTTCATGACAAACACATGTTTTAAGGCTCAGCTCAGATCCAGAAAACGAGGCCTGAGCATATATGAAAGGACTTACCTCCCATTCCACACACATAATCATGCTACATAAAATATCATGAAAGTAAACACCCCGTCTCTACTAAAAATACAAAAAATTAGCCGGGCATGGTGGCCGGTGCCTGTAGTCCCAGCTACGCGGGAGGCTGAGGCAGGAGAATCGCGTGAACCCGGGAGGCGGAGCTTGCAGTGAGCCGAGATCGCGCCACTGCACTCCGGCCTGGGCGACAGAGCGAGACTCCGTCTCAAAAAAAAAAGAAAAAAAGTAAACAATACACAGCCAATCTGAAATCATAGAAAGGGAGATCTTCACTAGCTGGACATGGTGATGTGCACCTGTTGTCCCCAGCTACTTGGAAAGCTGAGGTGGGAGGATCACTTGAGCCCAGGAGTTTGAGGCTGCAGTGAGCTATGATTGCGCCAGGGTGACAGAGCAAGACTTGACTCAAAAATAATAAATAAATAAATAAATAAATAAATAAATAAATAAATAAATAAATGGAAAGGGAGAGTGGAAATGCCAGCATTGAAGGGGGACCTTAAGTTGGAGCAGAGAAGTGAGACTGATTCAAAACCTGTCACAGAAGTGGGAAAAGATTATGTATGAATCTGAGTCATTTTTACCTGGGGAAACTGGAACCCCGAACAAAGAAGGATGCCTCAAAGAATATCCCAGCTATGCAATGGGGACTCTACCACCAGTCCCCAACTTCTAGGACCGTAAGTTGAACCCTGTGAGTAACAAGAATCCTTGGCTTAAGACAAATATACCTGTGAAATTCAAGTTCACATAACCCTTAGGATGTCTCCAAGATGAAACATTAATAATAAAAATATTAGGCCCCAGGTTTGTGAAATCTATTGGAATGCTTCTATAATATAGAACACAAAATATAACTATAAACCTTTACTGAAATGACTTTCTGGTAAAAATTAAGCATCACACAAAGAACAAACCACAATGAATAATCAGCATAGGAAGGAAGTGGAAGAACGAATGCTTTATGAATTGGATAATTGTAAAATCCAAAAGATGTTGTAAAGTAAGTATATTTAAAATGGTAAAAGAGATAGATGGATGTAAGAATATATTAGTCAAGAACAACAGAATATATAGAAAGATTAGAAGTATTTTTTTAAAAATGAATAGAAACTCTAGAAATTAATGGAGTTGTAGACATTAAACTCCAATACAGTCAAATGGAGGAGAAGATAATTCGTGAACTGGAATATAGCTCCGAAGAAATCACCCAGAATGCAGTTCAATGATATAAAGAGATGAAAGATAAAATTAGATCTACAGGATAACATAAAAATATCCTGCATGCACCTATTTCGAGAGAATGTTATTCCAGGGGAGAGTGATGTTCATAGAGAAACAGACTTTTTTTTCCAGTTTTAAAAAATGGATCAAACAACCTATATAGTCCTGGCGAGACAAATAAATACAAGTCCATACCCAAGATATCTTATATCAATAGGATAGAATATCAAAGAGAAATTCTTAAAAGGTACAAGAAAGGAAAATGAGATCACCAACAAAGGGATGACTGTTAGCCTGACAACTGTCAACCTAACATTTTACACTCAGGTTAAACCATCATTTGGAAGTAAAATTTACATGAAAACATTTGCAGACAGGAAGCAGACTTGTTAACTCACTGGCCTCTTCAAAAGGACTATAAAAGGGTGAACTGAAGTAAAAAGGAAACTGAAGGTAAATAAACAGTGTGGGATAAAAGAGATGACATTGAGTAAATATTATTAAATTAAGTACAGATAATGTTAAATAAGTATAAACTTTGAATGTATGCATAAATGTGTGTATAAACGCATATGCACATACACTAATGGAAAGGTTAAAAAGAGTAGAAATAAAATAATTTCCAATTACATAGAAGATACAAAAAGGGATTTCATAGTTAGAGGGTCCTATGCACTTCATGGTAGTCACATAGAAAATAGAAATGCAGATTAATTTTAAACCTTATTAAATATAGTATGCATGTTAAAATTAAAGATATTCTCTAAATTAATCCAAATGGAATATATAATTTACAATTAAAAATGAGGAAATAAAGATAACTTTATCAATCTAGTAGAAGGCAGATAAGAAGTTTAAAAGAAGCCAAAATAAGGCACAGTAATAGAATGCAACCCGGCAATGGAAATGAATGTCTAATCTGTGTGTATTGAGGTGGATAGCTCACAAAAACATAACAATCAGAGTAAAAGAGAAAGTGGGCAAAGTTTATGTACGGTGTTAACTTACATAACTCTGCTAACACATGAAAACATGCCATTCTCGTGGATATGTACAAATACAGAAACATGATTGTGAAGTGCTTACACCATTACCAGGGTAGGAATTGGTTCCAAAGATAGAAAAGAAAAGTATAGAATTAAAAAGAGCCACAAAAATGTTTTCTACCATATTTGTAATCTTTAATTCTGTGTAAGTTTGGAAGCATCTGTGAAAAACTGTTGACATTAGTTAAATCTAATTAGGGAATATGTGAGTATTTTATTATATTGTATTATCCTGATACTTTTCTATAAACTTGAAACATACCTAGAAAGAAGATTCTACTTAGGATACCTCTCTATCTCTAAACAGTGTCTAATATCTCTTTTCTGTCTCATAGCACCATGCACTTAACTTTGGACAGTGACTATCAGATGGCTTTGGTGTTATTTTGGGGAAGCAGAGCCTGAGACAGGGGTTTGGGTTCATGTGATTTATAGAGGGAATGTTCTTCAGTAAAAACCTGTAATGGAGGAAGTTAAGTCGGTTAAGATAGGGGAAAGAGCCAACCACAGACATTATCTGAGGCAGAGTCTAGCCTTAGCTTGATCCACAGGGATAAGGCTCTGGAGCAAAAAACCGCAGCACAGGGTTTTCTCCTTTGAAGTAAGATGCCTGCCATTTGTTTATTAGTATCCATTTGGCTGTCGGCTGCCCCCTAGTGGAGGTGGGTGGGTCTGAGAAGCCAAGTCCAGTTCTCCCAAGAAGGGAGTGGGGGCGGCTGGGAACTCAAAACAGTAGTCAACACTCAGAACAGCTAGACCTTTGATGCATGGACCCTGCAAAGGCCATCTGGATAGGGCAATAATCAACTTCTACCACAACTGTATCATCCTTATACATTCATGTACCTCTCTAATGCACTTTCTCTACTCTTCTAGACCACGAGTTCCTTAAATCTGGGGCCAGGTAGAACAAATCAGGGTTGATCAGGTCCTACTCAGCTTTTTTTTTTTTACCTCCAGGAGTAGCACAGTGTTTCATACAGGATAATCTGTATGTTTAATGACCTGAAATAAGCAGGAAGAAAATGACCCTGCAATACTAAAAAGGGAACGTCAATAGGAAAAAGGCCTAAAGTCTATTTTTACTTCTGCATTCCTGAGGTTGTTGGTGGAAGGCTGACTTATTTTTTTCCTATTTTTTTTTTATTTTTAAAATTGACATAGAAAATGGTATGTGTTTATCACGCACAATATGATGTTTTGAGGTATTTATCATCAGGGAAATGTAAGTCAAAACCGCAATGAGATATCACCTCACTCCTGCTACAATGTCTATTATCAAAAAGACAGAAGATCCTCATGTTGGTGAGGATGTAGAAAAAAGGGAACCCTTATGCACTGTTGGTGAAAATGTAAATTATTATAGCCATTATGGAAAACACGATGGAGACTTCTCAAAAAATTGAAAATAGAACTACCATATGATCCGGCAATCCCACTACCAGGTATTTATCCAAAGCAAATGAAATCAGCATGTTGAAAAGATATTCGTTCTTCCACATTTATTGAAACATTGTGCACAATAGTCAAGATATGGAAGCAATTTAAGTGTCCATCAAAAGATGAGTAGCTAAAAATATATGTATATAGCATCTATATGCAATGGAATACTGACTTGTTGACAACCTGATAAAGATATGTGCATGCATGCATCCATTCATCAAGCATTTATTCAGCACCTACTATGTACCAGGCACTGGAGTTTAAAAGCTGTATATATTATGCTTATGTCCTCAAAGAAGTTACATTACATTCAAATGAATAAGACATCTGATTTTTACCAACTTATATTTATTGAGGGCTCAACTTCTAGAACCTGTGAGAGCTACCGTGCTGAATAATTGATGCTACCTGCCCATAAGCCCTTAGATTCAGAAAAGGAAATGGGCATACACGCAAAAAAATTCTGAACTGTTACATGTAAAATAAACTGAATTCAACAATGTGACATATGTTCAGTGCACGATGTAATTTGTTCATCCATTCAGTTATTCATTTGTTCATTTCTTGTTTGATCAAATATTTAATGAGGGTCTATTTTATACTAAACACCAGAAGTACTTGGTATAAAGTATTGGATAAGGCAACATAATTCATACATTTACAGCTTATAGACTAACAGGAAAGACAAATATTCCAGAGATACTTATAAGTAAATATATAATGACAAACTGCAATAACTCTATGAATGAAGAAAACCAAGTATCATGAAACAAGATAATGGGCAAGACCCTGAGTTGGCTTAAGGAGTTATCAAAAGCATCTCAAATTTACCTTTTTTGTTTGTTATGAATGAAAAAATAGGATAAGCAAGTAAAGAGAGAGAAGAAGAGTATTCCAGATGAGGGGAAAAGAATCACAAAGTTTCTGATGTTGGCTTGCATTTCCCACTGGAGTACAGAAAACTGGAAAATGGCTGGAGTGAGATCTCAAGGGCCAGATCATGCTTTTCTTCGCAGGCCTCATTAAGATATTTGAATTTTATTCCAAATATTAAAGGAGGCCACCAGGAAGTTCAAGCATAGGAGTGACTTGGACTGATTTGTGCTTTTAAAAGGATTAGTCTATTAAAGTGGAGAATGGGTTAGAGAAAAACAAGACTGGGATGAGAAAAAAAGACTGTTGTCCAGTAGTCAAATGAGAGTGGCTTAAAGTAGGCAGGAGAGATTTAACATTTATGTTGAGGGTTGAGTGGATGGACAAAGCTGGGAGATGGATTGAAGATGAGGCATGAAGAAGAAGAAGTATAAGAATAATTTCAGATTTGGGGGCTTAAGCAACTGGGTAGATGAAAGAACTATTAGCTTAGATGGAGAAGAATGGAGCAGAGATTAATTCTGCCTAGTAGAAGGCCGTTTGGGGTATCCCAAGAAGGTCCCTTGGGATAGGGAATATCTGGACAGGAGTTTGAAACAAGAACATTTAAAAAGGTTAATACGGGAAAAGGGTGGTTGTTCTAGGCAGAGAGAACAATGTGAACGAAAGCCTGAGGATGCAAGAGTGTGTGGCTCAGAGAATGGCAGTAAGAGTATGGCATTGCATATGCAAAGTTGCACAGTGTGGGGATGTTGTTTTCAGCATACAAGATTGAAAAGTTAAGTAGACATGAGGAATCAAAGTATTTGAAATTAATCCTGTATAAAAGATAAATGTTGAAGGTTTTGAGGCAGTGGAATAACATGTTCAGACCTGTTTTGTTGTTGTTGTTGTTGTTGTTTAGGAAGATCTTCAGAATTTCTGGAGTTCTATAAGAGAGATAAAATAGTCAGTGGTGGAGAAGGAGACATTTTGGGAAAATTGAAATATATGCAGTCTTTTTTTAGCATCTCTAACAGATCTGTTTAAGAATATGAGCATACATTATGTATAATTTGGGTTGTTTTTAAAAAGATCATGTATGTTATATATAGAGCTGCTAAGCCCTGGGCTACTCTTGAAATAGATTTTATTTATCCATTAAGATGAAGGTGGGGGACCGAGGGCTACCCACGGGTCAATATATTGCCTTGTCAAAGCTGTCATTTCCAACCTGAATTTTCATACCTCTTTTATAATTGAAAAAGGAAAAGCTGGTTTTGCTTTTGTTTGTGGGTGGACTGCTGTTTTGACTGTTAAGGTGTGCTTTGACCAAAAGAGCAAATTAAGAAAAATGTAACTGGGAAATTATGGGACAGTACACACTATTCATGGTGTGGAATTATAAAAACATATATGTATACATATGTATAAATAGTGTTTCTATTTTTGCTTCATCTGTACATTATATATGTGTTTTTTAAAAATCAAAGAAATGTCTTAGACCAGGAGTCAGTAAACTCTCTGTAAAAAGCAAGATAATAAACATTTTAGGCTTTGTGGGCTATATGGTCTCTGTCACAACCACTCAACTCTGCCTTGTAGTACAAAGCTGCCATAGGCAATATGTAACCAAATGAATATGATTGTGTTCCAATAAACTTTATTTACAAAAACAGGTGTTGAGTCACAGTTTGCTAACCCTTGTCTGAGACCCCCTAATCTGAAAATATAATAAGGGTTCATTTTGGCTACCCTTAAATATCTACCTCTGTGTTTGTATAACATACAGAGTTTACAAGCATTGTTATATCTGTTTATCACTTACAAAGGTTGTTCAGTTTAATCTATTCATGTGCAATAGAATCAGTCCCCAATAAAACTAAGCCCCAGGTATGGCAGCCCTTTGTTTTAATCAAAGTTATACAAATTTGTTACCAAACTTTATTTTTGTTCATCTCAGTTTTGATTTGTCTTGAGTGTATTTATTTATTTATTTATTTATTTATTTATTGAGACAGAGTCTCGCTCTGTCACCCAGGCTGGGGGGCAGTGGCGTGATCTTGGCTCACTGCAGTCTCCACCTCCCATGTTCAAGTCATTCTCCTGCCTCAGCCTCCTGAGTAGCTGGAATTACAGGTGTGTACCACCATGTCAAGCTAATTTTTATATTTTTAGTAGAGAGGGGTTTCACCGTGTTGGCCAGGCTGGTCTCAAACTCCTGACCTCAAGCCATCCACCCACCTTGGCCTCCCAAAGTCCTGGGATTACAGGCAAAAGCCACTGCGACTGGCCTGTCTTGAGTGTTTTTAAACTTTCTGTGTGATAATTACTGAACTAACCCCCTCAGATCAAATTATCACTCACCCTACAACAGGAAGGAAAGACAGAAGCAGCAGGAGGAAGAGGAAAATGAGAACAAGGAGGAAGACATGATGAAGATAAAAGGAGGAGGCACTACTTTTTAAATTTTTTTGGTTAGAAATCATGGTCCAACCTACAGAAGGGAGAAAATATTTGCAAACTATGCATCCAACAGTGTTCTAATATCCAGAGTCTATAAGGAACTTAAACAAAACAAGAAGCATAAAACAAACAACTGCATTAAAAAGTGGGCAAAAGACATGAACAGGCACTTCTCAAAAGAAAACATCTATGAAACCAACTAACATGAAAAACTGGTTAGTATCACTGATCATCAGATAAATGCAAACCAAAACCACAGTGAGATATCATCTCATACCAGTCAGAATGGCTACTATTAAATAGTCCAAGATTAACAGTTGCTAGTGAGACTGCAGAGAAAAGGGAATGCCTATACATTGTTGATGGGAAAGTAAATTAGTTCAGCCACTGTGCAAAGCAGTTTGGAGATTTCTCAATGAACAAAACAGAAGTACAATTTGACCCAGCAATTTCATTACTGAGTATATATCTGAAGGAAAATACATTGTTCTACCAAAAAGACACATGCACTCATATATTTATTACAGCACTGTTCACAATAGTAAATACATGAAATCAATCTAAGTGCCCATCAATGATGGAATGAAAAAAGAAAATGTAGTGCCTATACACCATGGACTACTCTGCAGCCATAAAAAAGAATGAAATCATGTCTTTGCAGCAACACAGATGCAGTTGGAAGTCATTATCCTAAGCAGACTAAAACAGAAACAGAAAACCAAATACCACATGTTTTCTCTTATACGTGAGAGCCAAACATTGGGTACTGATAGACATGGAGATGTCAACAATAGACACTGAAGACCAATAGAGTGAAGAGGGAGGAAATGGGGCAAGAGTTGAAACATTAACTGTTGGGTACTATGCTCACTATCTGGGCGATGGGATCATTTGTATCCCAAAACTCAGCATCACATAATATACCCATGTAATAAACCTGCATATGTATCCCCTGAATCAAAAATAAAAATGAAAATTATTTAAAAAAAGAACTCATGGTCCAGGCTCTCTGTCAAAACTTTGCAAATATTATTAATTCCCTCACCAAAACCATACAGTTACTATCACCATTTAAATATTGACAAGAAGACTTTTAGGTGTGGTTTCTTTACAAGCAGTCACTAGGACAAAGATGTGAATGCAAACAGTTTATCTAAGAGGCAATCCTAGGAAATAATGTGAAGGAATTAGCAAGAGGCCCAAGAAAGGGAAGAAATAATAGATGTGTTATTGAGGAGGCCACTGACACTAAATTTCTCTGGGGACCTTTTTAGAGACTGTGAAGAACACACATTGTAACTGTCCAACTGAGGATCAGTGAGGCTGGAGTATTTGACCATCCACTCCCATCCCTTATGGGTTAAGTTTGCTCCTGGGTCATTAACTCCTTGCATTTTCCATTCAGCTCTACAGGTGGGCTGATATCATTCATGTAACCAGAGAACACCGTTAGGGAGAGACAGAGAGATACTGAGGGTAGAAAACTGATGGTTATGTATAGGAATTGTCCCCTAACTTTTCAGATGACCTCTGGCATGGGCCAAGGTGATGCAAATGGGGTACCAGCAGTATATGCTACAGACACTGACACCAAAGTCTCCAGTGTCTGATGCTCTATTTCCTGTCTCATATCCATTATTTATTCCTGCTTTGTTTTCACTCAACACTGTTATCATTTAGTCCTAAAGCTAAGGGAAAGCTGGAGTCAATCTCCAGGAGGGCCTTTAATAATTCTTCTAGTTTTCCCAGGAGCTTTCTTTTCCCAGTATGTCAGAGCCCACTCTTAACACAAAGACACTGGTTTGTGTCCAGTCTGGCATGGTAAATGTTAGTGGCAAAGAAATTAAAGCTAAGTAGTTACAGTCCACTAAATCACTCCCAGCCTGTTGTTTACCTTCATGGAATACAGATGCAAGATTTACTAGGTAGCAAACATCAGTAGATACCGTGGCTCACAAGTCAAATGATGGCTATTTTAACAGCAATGGGAAATTTTCTTTGTTTGGAACCTTGGAAGTAGACACCCAGGTGTGGGGAAAAACATTTAGAAAAAAAATTGAGTGCTTTATAAAGTGTTAGTATAAATTAAAAAAAATAACTGACTACTTTTTTTTTTTAAACATACCTTTCCTCTCTGTGCTTTACATCCATTTTCCAGAGTAGGAGTCAGCAGGGGACTGATTTATTTATAGCACATAGGCTAACATATGGGAAAAGCATAAGGCCTTGTTTCTATGTTCCTCCAGAGGGCAGATCCAGAACTGGGGGTGGGGAAGTGCAGGGAGGAGAAGCTCCAATAAATGATTGAACCCAATATAAGGAAAAACTTTCCAGCAGTTAGCACTCTCTAATACTAAAGCTTTACTGCCTCGTGAAGCAGTGAGCTCCCGACTAATGAAGGTGCAAGATTTTCATTTGTTGTGATCAGAATAGTGGAAGCTATGGCATTGGATGAAAGCTGAGAAGAGATGACTCTTGAAATAATGGTCTCTGAAGTCCAATAGCCTGTGCTCAATCTTGGCTCAATTACTGTCAATCGCTATGATCTTTATTCTCTAATCTGTAAAACGGGAATAATGATAGTATATGTTCACAGGATTGCTTCGTGAATTTCCTAAGATAATGCATGTAAAGGGTCCCACCATAGTAATCATTTAATTGATATGTTGTTGTTATCAAGGAGCTCACAAGGGAGGGCTTTGCATAGAAATTCTCTCAGCAAACACATGCTGAGTACTATCTTTATTTTAGGATAGTGCCAGACACTGAAATTCAGAAATGGATATACTGGGTTCTTTTCCACAAAGATCTCCCAGGGTGCTTGTGTTTGTGTACTGGGATGTCTTAAGGGCTTGTTAGTCCAGGGAGACCTCCTGGCCTGGGTCTCAGGAAGCGGTCCATCTGGCAGAATCCCAGCAACTCTTCCTGGGAGAGAGTATGTCTTATGGGTAAGGGAAAGAGGAGAGCCACATGATTCCATGCTATTTCTAGATGAGTAACAGACACAGTGAACTCCAGAGGAATACAGGTAATCAGGGAAATAAATCCCAAATGTTTTTTCCAGGACAATTAAAACGGGTGCTAAAATCAGCTTTACAGGTAAAAAGAAGTCTCAAAAAGTTTGTCAGTGTGCATGGGGTTAGCTTTTTTCAGAATTAGGAACACAATCATTAAAAAAAAAAAAAAAAGCAAAGAACTACAATTTATTGAGCACCTACTAAATGCCAGGCATTGCCCTAGACGCTTTCTGTGCACTGCAATACTTAAGCTGTTCAATAGCCTTGTGAAATAAGTACTATATTATTATCATAACTATTTTGTAGAAGAAGAAGAAAAGAACAGGCCTGAAGAGATTAAATTACTCACCTGGGATCACAAGGTACACAGGTGGAGAGACTCCCAGGCTAATTATTTGCCCAGGAGGGAAAGACTGATGGAGAAACAGTCATTTGCTAGCCATTCTCCCTAAGCCAGAAACGGTACTGGCTGTAGCTTCTGGGCTTTATGAGGACAGCTGAGCATTCTGGACATGAGAGCTGCTGCTGACTTGCTTTTGCTGCCTGTGGTTCCCTGTCTGTAATCTGGAACCATATGTGTCTACAAAACTGCTTTGAGATAAATAATAAAAATGGGGAATGGGAAAAGAGGTGGCAGTTGCCGTGGAAACACAGGAGTCTTTGTATGACTTGATTTGGGGCAGTGACATTCATAAAGGTATGTGAAATGGGAGCATTTTCCTGTGACACCATGTGGAAGCGGGAAGATTACAGGTGAGGCCCCCAATTCAAAGCAGTAGCCGGTGGACCCCGGTGGAAGCATAGAAATAGCACAGGATTAGGCCCAGCGCCGTGGCTCACGCCTGTAATCCCAGTACTTTGGGAGGTGGAGGCGGGCAGATCACAAGGTCAAGAGATGGAGATCATCGTGGCCGACATGGTGAAACCCTGTCTCTACTAAAAATACAAAAATTAGCTGGGCATGGTGTCGTGAGCCTGTAGTCGCAGCTACTCAGGAGGCTGAGGCAGGAGAAGCATTTGAACCCGGGAGGCGGAGGTTGCAGTGAGCCAAGATCGCGCCATTGCACTCTAGCCTGGGCAACAAGAGAAAAACTGTCTCAAAAAAAAAAAAAAAAAAAAGAGAGGGAGAGAGAGAAATAGCCCAGGATTCATAGATCCAAATTCGATGTTATTTTCTAGCTGTGTGATCTTGGACAAGTCGTTTAACTTATCTTGATTTCAACTTTCTTTTGAGTATCAATGTCGACTTCCTAGGATTGCTATAAATATTAAATGAGCTAATGATGGAATGTGCCAGATATCAAGTAAAACATTTCAGGTGATTAACAATATCTGACTCTGTATGACTTTGGATTTATTATTCTACCTGTCTCAGTTGAGGTTTATCCAACATAAAAAAATGGGCCAGAACTCAGCTCTGTTTTTCTGACTTGGCAGCTGAGTTAAGGTGGGAATAGTAACCTCTGCCAACTTCAGCTGAGTCTGACCTTGTGGAAAATCAAACAACCAGAATTGTTTTCCAAATCCCTACAGGCAGAAGCATGTATAGGGGTCATTCTTGCTCTGTCAACTATTGCCTTTCTTTCCTGGACATATAAAAAATATATTTCACTCGTAAAACAAAACTCATTGCTGTCCAACAGAAAAGAAGGGGCACAAACAGGCTGTTACTCTCCTCTCCTTTATTATGAATGCTTATCCAGCCCTGCTGATGAGAAAGCAGTGTATCGGTGTTAGAAGGTTAGCAGCTGCAAAAGTAGTGATACCTAGGGTCTCCCAGAATATTCTGGCCCCAGCCTTGTAAACAGGAGCTGCTCCAAAACGAAGTCTGGATGCAGACAGGGGAAAAGGACATTACGGTTGTATGGTAGAGTTTCTTTGTGTGGCCTAATGGTTTAAATGCATTGATTGATATTTGACAGCTGCTCAGATCCTTCATACTTCTACCTAACCATCTCCTACCACTTCCTCGCTCTCTGAAAATAAAAGCAAACATAAAATGGTCTTGTTAATATAAAATCAATGAGCTGTCAGCAGATATATAATAGAGAAACTATCTTGAACATGTGAGCGATGACCATGCCACTCTTTTTCCCAAAGCTGTGTGGTCTGGGAAACCTGACTAATCCTTGGAGTCTCCGTTTTTTTTCCAGTATAAAATGAGGGTGATGCTGCCTACTTTGAAAGGTCATTATGAGTATAGACACTTCCCACCAATTATGAATCAATAAATATATGTTAGACATTATTCTAAGGGCTGAGAAGCAGTGGTGCAAAAGACAAAATTATTGTCCCTAAGAAGCTTATGCTCTTGTAGGGAAGTTGGACAATAAAAACATAAACAAATGCAAATTTGAGCTCCTAAGAGAAGTTCTGCAGGAGATAAACAGTCATGTGATACAGAATGATGAGGGCTGTCCCTTTAGTTAAATGGTTAGAGAAAGCCTTTGAGAAGATGCTATTTGGGTTGAGAAGGTATAGACTCTATAAATAACGGAGAGAAGGACATTATCGGGAGAAGGAATAATTAGAAATGCCAGAAAGTGGGAAGAAAATTTGGAATATTTGAGAGTTTTTGCTAGAAGGAAGAGAGTAAAGAAAAAGCTGGAGAGAGACGAGAGATCTTACAGCTTTAGCTAGAGAGAGTGATTGCCTTACTGCCTGTCAGCTCCAACACTAAAAGCTCAGTGAAGAGCATTATTGTTCAAGTTTGGGTGTGGTGTGCATCTCTAAATCAGTTAACCATAGCCAAAGGGTCAGGTTTATATCAAAAAATGTAGCTCCATTGGGAATCTTATGGATGAAGTGAGGGAAAAATGTAGTTCCCAGAACAAAAGGACAGCACTGTTTCCGGAAATTAAGGGAGAGCAGCTGGTGATTAAAATGAGAGTCACTCGCTACACCAGGTTCTTGGGTCCAGAGAAATTTGATTTTATGGCTGCCTCTTGAAGTAGGTTGGGCAGATAATCCTATCTCCATTTTAGGATAGAATCATGCTTCAGAGGCTGCAGAATCTTGTCCAAAGTTGCACAGGTTAAAGGAGGCCCAGCAAGACAGGAGATCAGTTTTCAGATGTACGTCTTAAGACACTTTCCTTCTCTAATTTTTATTCATTTACATATTTATTGAATATTTACTATGTTCTAATAGCTGTTGTCTTCCAAAGGGATTCTGTGTTCATAGGATTTTGAAAAAACTAAACTATTATCTTCTGGTGATTCTCAAATTATGTTAACATAAATAAACAAATCTCTTGAAGCACAGCATTTATTAAAATGTCTTCGACCACTGACCTTGCTTTCTTCTATGAGAAATGTTAATCTAAATTTCTTTTAGTTATCTTTTATTCATTTGAAAATTATATGTCAGACACCTACTGTAAAGCATAAAGGAAAGAACAAGGGATGAAATCAGAAGTCTTGTTTAAATCCAACTTCTGCTGCAAGATCTTAGGCAAATCACCTATTATCAGCACACTGGCTTCCTATATCATTATCTATAAAATGATGAGGGTTAGGCCAAATAATAAAATCTCTTCCTGCTCTGATAGTCAGTAATTATGCTTTTATTCTCCAATGCTGCAAAAGTTACAGACAAGAAGAAATATGACTCTTGACTTTAAGGAATTTATGCTTCATTTGCAAAAGGAGGATGTGCGCGCGTGTGTGCATGCATGCACGCAACACGCACATGCACAAGTTCCAGATAGTAAATGTATGATTATATAGTCCTAATTATATGCAACCTTGCTCATCTCAAGTGAGAGTAAGGATAATGTTGTTTGTTTGTTCTGTGAGGAGCACAGTGACACAGAAAGGTTAAACCATTTTCCCAAGGTCACACTATATTTAATTGTAATTGCTAGTGCCATATGTGTCCACAGAAGTTTGGGGCATCAACAAGTTAAACCATCCATTAGCATAGAATTTATATTGTCTGGAAGAATACAAAAATGAGCAAAATAACAATTAATATTTTCATAACAATTTACAGTTTACAAAGAGCTTTGCTTGGACATATTACACCCATTTTACCCAGTCTCATATGTATATTGTTATGGCCTATATATTTGAGTAGATAGAAAGCTATAGTCAGAGGGTTTAAACAACTTGTCCAAAGCTACTGAGTGGACCACTTCTATCTCATTGCATAGATCACTATTTCCATTTTTCTGCTTTCATTGGCTAGAAACTTTGCATTCCTAGATCTGAAAGTTGAGCAGGGTTGATCTCCTTTCTATACTGAAATTTCAATATCTCAAACCAGAATGGGAGATTAGATACCCCCTCTGTTTTCCTTCTTACTCACATAATCTGAATATTTTTATGCCCAGTTTTGTTTTGGTAGTTGGGATATTCGAGATGGAAAGGGAATAAAGTATATTAAAGGAATAACTCATCTTAGTAAATGCTTGGCAAGTCACTCACTTGGCATTTGTTCCTTGATGTCAGGACATAAAATACACAAACACCTTAGCTACTACCTTTATCCTCTACCCTTAGTTTCCTGTAAAAATGATTCTCATATAACTATCTGCAAAATGAATACTACACAGAAGACAGCTTATCTGGAAGTCAAACATCTTTGGTTCCTGCAATTCAAGGGCAATGGAGTCTTGCTTGATTTACTACTTTAAACCTGAATTTTTAAGTCTGTGAAATAGGAGTAATTTTGATATTTTGATAATCAATTGCTGTTGCAAAGATCAGCAAAATAACACTTGAATGCACATTTGAATCTTCCAGGAGAGATGTATACATGAGGAAATATTGCTATAAAGATGACTATTATATGAATAGTGTTCAAGGAAAATGTTCATACAAGAGCTAAAATTTTGTCTTAACGAGATAAAGAAAGCATTGTTCTTAAAAGTCAAATACCAAAGTACCGACAGTGTCTTGTTGTACAGAATTCTTCTTTGTTATTGTAATTGTTGAGATGAAATTTGACCTGTGTTCAAGAGAGAATGTAACTAGACATTGGAGTCAGGATGTGCAGAAGACAGCAAACAGCAAAGCAGAGTGATGCAAAGGAGAGAAAATAAACAATAGACAAATCAGGATTGCATAGATCAGCCTCCAGGTGAATCAGATCCTTTGACCAGCAACTTCCATGTCATATCTGGGTAAACACACGTTGTCAGTTGTCAAGGCCATGTGTGCTCCCCTACCTTGTCTAGTGTGTGCCAGTCACAGCTTCTAAGCTCTGACAATGGGGAAGAGTTTAATGGTAATATTCAAATGTTGCTGTTGTATCCAAGCGTTGTGAGCAATCCTACAGCAGCCAGAGGCAGGGCTCAGTGAGCACTCTCCAACTGGGACAGGATGCTAAATCCCTGCCACACACATACAAATGCTGGCATTTTGCAATTGTTTGAATTTTACCATTTTTGATATTCCAAAGAAAGCACTCCATCCAACTTTGGTATTTCATATGACAGCACATATGGACTCTGGGACAGATGTTGATTTTTCTGAATAAGTGGCCTTGGGCAAGTCATTGTACTTTTCCAAATGTGTTTTCCTTCTTTACAAAGATAATTCTGTCTTATCTCAAAGAGTTATTATTAATCAAAATCTCTTGAAAAAGAGGTTGGTGACTTGCTAAGGCCAATCAATAAGACAGTGTCCAAGTCAACATTTGAAATTAGAAATTTTGGCAGCCAGTTTAATACGCTTTTCACTGTTTCTTCTAGGGGCCAGTGGGAACCAAGTAAAAGTCCCAGAATGCAGAAAAACCTGTACTTTTCTGTCAAAATGATAGTTAGGTATACTTTGATGAGTCCCTTCTATGCCCACCAGATTAGTGGAACTAAAAGGTTTTATGCCAAATTGACTGCTAAAGTTGAGGCCAGAATACCCATCACACAAAATAAAGCTGAAAAACATAAGCTTCCAACTGCCCCTACAGGTTATGATTTCTACAATGCTGTACATGTAGGGAGGAAAGAGGAAACAGACATAGCCTTACAATCAAGAAATAGACAAAGCCCCTACTGACTTGATTCCACGTTGGAAGAATTTCTAAATTAATGCTTTTCACGTTCTCTGTGTTGAAAGAATAGAGTATATTTTTCATCACAGACTTTTTTTTTGGAAAGTAAAATTAAAGTGAATTGAAAAATGAAATAGAAGCACATGCAAACTATAAGGACAAATATTGTTGTGTTAGATTTGACAGAAATAAAATGACTTTGTCAAATTGATATAAAAGTTGCAAATTTGTCTAAATTTCTATGCTTATCTCACCATAGATTGAAAACAGTTAGTGGATCAACACCAGTCTGTGGACCACATTTTTAATAGTACTGCTCTATGTCACTGCAAAGTAGAAGCCCGTCACCAACTTTCTGGACTGGGAGCCCTGGAGAAACGGGTGCAAGTAATTTCAAGACCATTAACATGCTGTATGATTTATCCATGCTGTGTTTATTGTTGGTTTCCTCCCTCTGGAATGTAAGCGCCATGCAGGCAGGGGTTTTTGCATGTTTTGGGAACTAGATATCCCTAGAGTTTAGAATAGGGGCTGGTGCATAGTAGCCACTGAAAGAATACATGAATATAAGTGCATGGATTACACAAGGAGGGATGAGAGAAGAGATAGAGAGGAAAACAAAAAGCAAAGCAAAATATGTACACACACAGGCCCTTTCTCATACAAGAAGAGCTAATACTAAGAAAATTAGCTGATAAAATCCATAATCAAAATATAAATTCACCATAATTAATTCTGTTTTGACCAAGATTTATAATAAGAATACCTAAGTTGACCACAGAGAAAAATACATGAATCACAGGCAGATATTAGAAAACAAGCAAAAGAAAATTCAAAAGTTTAAAAATGTATAATTAATTATTTAAATAAAAACTATAAATAGTGGAATAAGCCCCAGTGAAAAAACAGTAAAAAAGAAAAATAACTTGGAATAGGATAATAAGGTCCTCATCCAAAATTCTCCACATAGAAACAACTAAGAAAAATAAAAGGAAGTAGATACCAAAGATAGTTTGAGAAGCTCCAATTTAGGCCCTGTAGGAGTTGCAGAATACTCAATGAATAAAAAGGAAGGAGAAATATTTAAAAAGGTAATTTTTGGCTTTTTCCAGAACTGAAGAAACAAAGTTTCACAGATAAAAAATTTTACACACAATTGATTATAATGAATCAACACCTACTCATTGAGTAAAACAGTAGAACAAGGGCAAAAATATTGCCTTAAAAATTACCAAAGACAAAAGATACAGTGGCCACAGTGGAACAGAATATAGACTGACAAGAGATTGTTTTTCCCCTTTGGTAATGAAACTGAGGCAGGAGCATACGGTCTGGGACAGGGAATATAAGGCCGATTCACACTGACTTCCTAGAACTAAATCAAATAGAAACACTTCAGCTATGACAGGAAATATTCTCTCTATTTACATAGGGCCTACACCGAGTAAATGACTTTATAACTTTACTTCATCCTCTTCATTTACATAGGGCATACACCAAGTAACCAATGGACCAGGTAACCCCTAGTGGGTATTTAAACCCCCACAAATTCTGTAACAGGGTCCTTGAGCCCCTATGCTTGTGCTCACTTCCACTCTGTGGAGTGTACTTTGATTTTCAATAAATCTCTGCTTTTGTTGCTTCATTCTTTCCTTGCTTTGTTTGTGTGTTTTGTCCAATTCACTGTTCAAGATGCCAAGAACCTGGACACCCTCCACCAGTAACAAACCGCCATTAAAAAATTATAACTGAGACAGTGAAAAAGAGCTGACCCAACCAAACTCCATCTTGCTTCTAACTTCCAAGCTGTCCTTGTTCACTCCTGGGCATAGGCTGAACTAACTTTGAGAGGAACTTAGTTTATAGCTTAGCTTTGAAACAAAGATGATAACAGCCCTTTCCCGAAACAAACCCACTTCTTCTCTGGGGACTAGACTGCCTTCGTAGGACTAACGAATTAGCCAAAAGATTAGAAATTATGGTTTAGGAGTCATGCAGCAGAAGACTATAAGATTCTAATCTTCCGCAAATTACTTGTGGGGATAATATCACTATTGTAAAGCCTGTGTTTGAGATATTTTGCAGACTCTGCACTTGATGGATCAGCTGGCACCACCCAGATTGATAAACTGGCTCATCTAATCTTGAGGCCCCCACCCGGGAACTGACTCAGTGCTAGAGGACAGCTTCGATTCCCTATAATCTCACTTTTGACCTGAACAATTAGCACTCTGACTGACTCACTGGCCCTTCATCCACCAAATTATCCTTAAAAACTGTGAGCCTCGAATGCTCAGAGATACTGATTTGAGTAATAATAAAACCCTGGTTTCCCACACAGCTGGCTCTGTGTGAATTACTTTTTCTCTGTTGCAATTTTCCTGTCTTGATAAATCAGCTCTACGTGGGGGCAAGGTAAACCTGTTGGGTGGTTACAATACCAGTAGTGCCCAAAGACCTAGCGGTAAATATCTCACTGTATTGAAGGAAGGCCTTTTATATCTAGCTAAACTATTAGTCGTGTTTAAATGCAAGATAAAGTATTTTTTTTTTTTAGAATGCAAAGACTAAGTGAGCTTAACAATTTTAGTCTATTGCTGAAACAAGTAAAACACATTTCAAAAAAGAAGAAATGTGAACCTTGAATGAAGATGTAAGATACAAGAAGCAATGGCAAAAGATTTTAAAAAGGCAAATGTCTGTGAGCACAGAAGTTAATAAAATATCAGAAATTTAATTAGCTTTTGAATGTAAAATTAATAATTATGTTTATGTGACAAATGTAAAACAAAGTCTAAACAATAATAGTGGGGACTCGTGTAGTGGCAAATCATGTTTATTCATATAGCTGATAATTCCTAAAATATCAGAAGGGAATAGTAAATATAAAAAATATATCAATCCACGAGGAATCAAAAGAAGAAAGGAAAAAATGATGACAGAAATAAGCCTAACTATATCTGTAATCCCAACTAAAGTGAATAACATTTTCCATGATAAGAATATTATCTGACTGAATTTTAAAAATCCAGTTACAATGTTTCTTAAGGAGATTCACTTAATACAAAAATCACATGAAAGGTCTGAAAAGAAAATGACATACTATGCTAATACTAAACCAATGAAAATGAGGCAATAATCCAGGGAGAAAATAATTCATACCAGCAAAATGAAATCCAAGACAAAAACATTACTAGAGATAAAGAAATATATTATTTAATAACATTTTAAAAAACACTCACCAAAGTGAATAAAATACGGATGCACTTAACAACATATCCTTAAAATAGAAAAGCAAAATTTGTATCATTTGCAAAATTGGGAAACACTCGATTGTAAGTGGGAAATTTTTAAATATCTTTATTGGAAACTGATAGAATACATAGATAAAAATAGTAAACAAATTTAACCAGCTTTATTATATATGTGTGTACATGTTCCTGTATATGCACACTATATCAAAAATTGATCATATAATTTTTAAAAGATACAAAAAGTACACATATATTTACAACATACATAGACATTTATAATATATGCAGTCATCAAGAATAAAAAATATTTTAAAGACTTGATATTGGCTGGGCACGGTGGCTCACGACTGTAATCCCAGTACCTTGGGAGGCTGAGGCGGGTGAATCACGAGGTCAGGAGTTTGAGACCAGGCTGGCCAACATAGTGAAACCTCATCTCTACTAAAAATACAGAAATTAGCCAGGCATGGTGGCATGCTCCTGTAGTTCCAGTTACTCGGGAGGCTGAGGCAGTAAAATCGCTTGAACCCAGGAGATGGAGGTTGTGGTGAGCCGAGGTCACGCCACTGCACTCCAGCCTGGGTGACAGAGCGAGACTCCATCTCAAAAAAAAAAAAAAAAAGAAAGACTTGATATTAAATAGACTGCATTTTTTATTTACAATGCAATTAATTTAGACATTGGCAATAAAACAGTATAAGTGTTTTGTTACTTTTCATCTGTTAACTATGATAAAGAAAGAAAAATGTTTTGGGGGCAGTGGTTTTCTCATGGACTGAACATTGGAATCACATGGGGAGGGAGGCTATAATAAATACTGATGCTTGGATTTCATCCCCAGGGATTCTGAGGAAATTAGTCTCTGGGATATTTAACCTGGGGATTGAAATTTTTAAAAGTTCTCCAGGTGATTCTAATATGCAGTTCAAGCTGCAGTCCACTGATTGAGGGTCTAGCAATATTTCTACCATGTAAGTGTTACAGCCTTTAAAGATGAAATCAGAAAGACAAATGCTTTTGCTTCTGTTGAAGAGTTATCAAGGAGATACAATCTTCATTGAAAGCAAAGAGGCTGGTGATGTAATCACCACAGCAGCTGTCAAAGTGCCTTCAGTTACTGTGACCAAATTCCTCCATCTGTCCCTTATTTCCTTGGTTGATAATCAAGCACACATCTTAATTGACCCTTATACAGAAGGCATCTAACTGTGAGCTGCTGTGGTCTCCATTTGTGAAGGGATTTGAGTCAATCATTTTGCTCATCCTCTCATGGGAAATGAAAATAGACACACTGAAGCATATCTCTCTGGTCTAATCAGAAGGCCAGATGTGACCAGGTATAACGTTCCCCCTGAAAATGAGTGAAGTGAAGGGATATCCAAATGTTCTAGAGTTGGACAAAAGCAAAGATTGTTGACTGAGATTTTCAGTAATAGAATTCTCTATGGTTTGATAAATTGCAAGTAATAAAATATAATGTATGAATACGTGGGCTTTGAAATTAGACAGATTGGGAACAAGTCCCAGCTCAGTTAGTAATCAGCTATGTGACCATAGGCCAGTTAGTAATCAGCTATGTGACCATAGGCCTATCACTTTTTTTGTAAAATTTGTGACATTTAAATGAGATGATGTAGAAAAAGTGCTTACCTCGGTGCCTGACACATAGTAATTGTGTGGTATGTGGTATTCATTAATATTGTTATTGTTATTTTTTAGTACTCTTCCGAAGATACATTCCATTTGGGTCATGCTGGCTTTCAGTTTTTGAAAGTTAACACATTCTTTCTTTCTTAAGAGGGGGTATATGATGGGCCAGGAACCATGAGGCATATCTTAGAAAGGAGAAATATAAAAATTTAAGTCCAGAGAGGGAGAGAGACTTTTAATATTGAAATGCCTTAGCAAAATCTATTTCCGGGTTTCTGTGGGCCATGATCTTCCTTAAAAAATAGTCACTTCAACTGTGCAAGATACTCTAAAGCATCAGGGTGGCAACTGGTCAATGATACTTTATTCATTACCTTAACCAAAGGACTAGAAAAGCATTTAAACTTAGGTGGTTCAGGGCATTGTAGCAGAAAGCTACAATGACATTTGTTTCCTGAAATTTATGTTCCCTTCCCCCACCAAGATGTGGACAGACACCTACACATTCTCTTACACCCTCCTCTAACATTACAACCTAGATACTGAGACGTCATAATTTCCAGGTTTAATATGGGGCTAATATGTGATACTCTTCTTATAATCCATTTCTAAGACTCCATTCAAATTCTTCTTTCCTACTTTTGTTCAAAGCATCCTCTTTCCTCATTCATAAATGCACAAGATAAACTGTTTTCCTCTGCTCCCCATGAAGGCTTATCATTCATTCAATAACATCTCTTAATTGGACAATAAGTATTTGTTGAGTAGCTACTATGTACATTGTGCTATAAGTTAGGGGTATGGAAAGCAAAATAGAGTCTCTTATCACAAGAAAGCAGAATTTAGATTGACAAGTGGAAGAATGTTGGAAACAGGTGATGATGGGAATGCAGAAGACAGGAACCTAACCCAAACTAGAGGCAGGGAAAGCTTCCAGAGATTAGGTAAAGTTGGCTTTGAGCTGAGGGATAGGGAAGAATTAACTAAGTGAAGAGGAGGAGGGTGTCCCAAACGGAAGAAATAGGTTTTCAGAGGCCCAGGGAAGAGAGCAATAAAGCTGATTTTTCAGCAGGTGGCCTGCTATGAAGTTCATTTGAAGCAAAGTTAAGGTATTTAGGCATATCTCTGAAAACAATGAAACTCCATTATAGCTATGCTGTCCAGAATGGTGGCCACTAGATTCACGTGACTATTGAGCATTTGAACATTGTCTAATTGAAATGTACTGACACTGTAAAATACACATTGGATTTCAGAGACTTAGTACTAAAAAATGTTTCACTAGTAATTTTATTGATTACTTGTAAATAATATTTTAATGTATTGTGTTAAAACTATTATTAAAATTAATCTACCTGTTTTTCTTTACTATTTAAAATGTAGCTACTAGAAGAATTAAAATTACATATATGGCTTACACTGGTGGTTTATGTTCTATTTTTTTTGACTTCATTGGAGGCTTTTGAAAAAGAATATGTGACCAGATTTAACAATATTATTCAGAGATGGATTTTTGTTAATATAATAAATAGACTCTTTAATAGAGAGAAACATTAAACACTAAAAGTACTTCCATTAAAGTTGGAAACAAAAAAATCCACCATCAACAAACCCAAAACCAAAATTCTTTCAATTATTATTTAATATTTGTAACAGAAGGTGCTAGACAATGTCATGGGACAAGACAAAGAATCAAAGCTATAAACATTGGAAAAGAATATAATAGAGATAAGATGATCTCTATTACAGATAATATAATTATACACTTGGAAAACCTAAGAGAATAATGTGAAAACTATCTCAACTAATTAGAGAATTCAATAAAGTTGATAAGCACAATTTTAATATACTGAAATCAATAACTTTCATAAAAACAAATAAACATTTAGAAAATGCAATGAAATAAAAGACTTTATTTACAATAGCAACAAATAAAAAATGCCAAAGATCTGTATGAAGAGAAACTGTAAAATACTCCAAAAGGCCTGAACAGCTGGAAAGACAGACCATGTTATTGAATAGGAAAACTCAATATTTTTAATTAAACTTTTTATTTTGAGATAACTGTAGATTCACATATGGTTGTAAGAAATAATACACAGTGATCCCAGGTATTCTTTACCCAGTTTCCCTCAATAATAATGTATTGCAAAACTATAGTACAATATCACAAACAGGAAATTGACATTGCTACAGTCAAGACACAGGACATTTCCATAACCACAAAAGTCTCTCTCATGTTGTTCTTTTACAGTCATATCTACTTCCATTCCACTTTCCTGTATCTTTAACCCTCTGGCAATCACTAATATGTTCTTCATTTCTATAATTTTGTCATTTTGAGAAATTTACAAAAATAAAAATATATAGTATGTAACCTTTTGGGGTGGGAATTTCACTCAGCATAAGTATCCAAAGATTCATCCAGAAATGTGTACATCAATAATTTATTCTTTTATACTGCTAAGTTGTGTTTCATAAACTATGGTCTGAATATTGGTGTCCAGCTCCAAATTCATATATTTGAACCTAAAACCCAATGTGATAATATTAAGAGGCAGGGTCTTTGGGACCTGATTAAGTCATGAGGGCTTCACTCCCACAAATGAGATTAGTGCCCTTTTATTAGAGGCTCAAGAGAGCTCTCTTGCCCCTTACACAATGTGAAGAGACATAGAAGGTGCCATCTGTGAGGAACAGACCCTCATCAGACAGTGGATCTGCTAGTACCCTGATTTTAGACTTGGCAGCCTCCAGAACTGTGAGAAATAAATTTTTATTGCTTATAAATTACCTAAACTAAGGTATTTTGTTACAGCAGATCTAATGAGCTAAGACAGAGGTTGGGACTGAAAAGTGGGGGTGCTGCGATGATAAATACCTAAAAGCAGCTTTGAAACATGGTGATGGATAATGGCCGGGAGAGTTTTAGTGTACATTGCGTGAAAGAAGCCTTAAGGATGATTCTGGTGAGAATCCAGAAAGAGAGAGCTGCAGAGAAAGTCTCATTCTTCATAGACATTGTTTAAGAGGTTGTGATCAGAATGTTGATAGAAATGTAGATGGTAAAGTACATTCTGATGAGATGTCAGAAGAAAGTGAGGAATGTGTAATTGGAAACTGGAAGAAAGGTGATCCTTGTTATAAAGTGAGAAAGAAGTTGGTAGAATTTTGCTAATGTCTAGTACTTTGTAGAACGTAGAAATTGTGAGCAATGAAATAGCATATTTGGTGTAAGAAATTTTTAAGCAAAGTGTTGGGAATATGGCATAGCTTCTCTTGACTGCTTATAGTAAAATGTGAGAAGAGAGAAATAAAGATGTGATTTATCATCAAAAAGGGAAGCATAACTTAAAGATGTGAAAAATTTTCAGCCTGGCCATGTGGTAAAAAATGAAAAGCATGTTCAGGTGAGAATACCAAGGATGTGGCCAGGAGATCATTTGAGAAGATTAGTGTGGATAGATGGAAGCCTGGTGCTATTCATCAAGACAATGGAAGAATTAACCTTGTAGGCATTTTAGAGATCTCTAGGGGTACTTTGTACACAACAAGTTCAGAATGCCAAAGCCTTATAAACAGAACAATTAGAAGGCTCTGCTTCTTGCATTCCAGTGCAGCATTCCTTGGCACATCCTAGTAGTGGCTCAAGCAGGCCCAAATGTGGCTTGGAACACCCCTCCAGAAAGCACAGGCTGTAAGCATTGGTGGTGCCAATGTGGTGCTGTCTCCACCAGGGTACAGAGTGTATGCATTATGAGGGCATAGCTACCTCCACCTGGATTTCAAAGGATGCCCCAGAAAGACTTGAGGCCCAGGCTGAGAGCTGCCATAGGGATGGGTCACTAAAGAAAGCCCCAGCTAAGGCAATGTCCAGTGAAGCTGTGGAGATGGGGCCGTGCCAGAGACCTCAGACTGGCAGAGCCACTGGCATGCAACTCCAGCCTTGGAGAGCCACAGGCACAAGACTTAACTATGGGATCTGCAGTGTGAGCTATGCTTAGCAAAGTCATGGAGACAGGGCTCCCTGGAGCCTTGAGGGCCCAACCCCCAACACAGTATGTTTAGAAGGCAAGACTTTGGGTCAAAGAAGATTATTCTGGAGTCTTAAGATTCAACATTTTTTGTGTTGGGTTTTGGACTTGGTTGAGACCTATTACCCCTTTCTTCTTTATTATGTCTCCTTTTTGGAATGAGAATGTCTATATGAGATTTGTCACACCATTGTAGTTTGGAAACACATACCATATTTGATTTCACAGGTTCACAGATGGAGAGCAATTTGCTTCAGAATAAATTGTACCTTGAGTCACACTCATAACTTATTTAGATGATATTTAGATGAGACTGTGGATTTTGAAATTTTGAGTTGTTGCTGGAACAATACTTGTTGAAGCTATTAGGATGGAGTGAATACAATTTGCATGAAAGAAGGACATAAATTTCAGGGGCATGCATAGACTGCTATGGTCTGAATGTTGGTGTCTTTCCAGATTCATATGTTGGAACCTAATACCCAATGTAATAGCATTAAGAGTTGCAGCTTTGGAGACATGAGTAAGTCATGAGGACTCTACCGTCTTGAATGGAATTAGTGCCCTTGTGAAAGAGACTCAAGGGAGTTCCCTTGACTCTTTTGCCAGGTGAGGATACATAGGAGGTACTATCTATGAAGAACAGGCCCTCACCAGATATCAAATCTATAGGCACGTTGATCTTGGATTTCCCAACTCTAGAACTGTGAGCAATACATTTCTATTGTTTACAAATTACCCTGTCTAAAGTACAGTCAAGCACCAAATATATTTTTATCAATAACAGACTGCATATATGATGGTGGTTCCCTAAGTTTATACCATATTTTTACTGTATCTTTTTTATATTTAGATATGTTTAGATACACAAAGGCTTACCATTGTGCTACAATTGTCTACAGTATTCAATACAGTAGTATACTGTACAAGTGCGTATCGTAGGAGCAATAGGCTATACCATATACCCTAGGTGTATAGTAGCTATACCATCTAGGTTTGTGTAAATACACTGTATGATATTTGCACAACTAAATCACCTAACCATGGATTTCTCAGAACAGATCTCCACCATTAAGTGATGCATAACTGTGCTTTGTTACAGCAACCCAAATGGACTAAGACTTCATAGTACAGCTGTGCCATAGTTTGTTTAACCATTCACTCATGATAGACATCTGGGTTGTTTCCAGTTTTAGGCTATTGTGAATACAGCTACTACAAACTTTTGTTTATAGGTTTTTGTGTGATTGTAATTCTTATTTACCTAGGATAAATGTCCAGGAGCAGAACTGCTGAGTCTTTTAATTGTTTCAGGTGTAGGTTTATAAAACACTGTAGAAATACTTTCCAGAGTGATTGTCCCATTTTACATTCCCACAAGCAAAGTGTGAAATGACCCAATTTCTTCACATCCTCATCAACATTTGTGGTTGTTGCTATTTTTTATTTTATCTATTCTGGTAGGAGTGTCGAGATATTATATTGTGGTTTTAATTTTGAAGTTTCCTAATGGCTAATGGTGCACATTTTTTCATGTGTTTATTGTTCATCTGCATATTCTCTTTGGTGAAATATCGGTCTAAATCGTTTACCTATTTTCTAATTAGATGTGTTTTTTCTGTTCAGCTGTGAAATCTCTTCATATATTCCAGAAACTAGTTTTTTTGTTGAATATGTGATTTGCAAATATTTTCACTGAGTTTGTAGGTTGTCTTTTCACCTTTTAATAGGGTCTTTTGCAGAAAAAGTTTTAAATTTTGATGAAGTCCAATTTATCAAGTTTTCTTTTTATGGATCATACTGTTGGTATTAAGATTAAAAATCTCTTCATTTAGCTCCAGGTGTTCCATGAATTTTAAAGATCTTTTATCAGGTGTCTTTACAGTTGTATAAGAACTCTGCTTAACTTCAGATCAAAAAGATATTCTGTTTTTTAGAAAAGATTTATAGTTTTACAGTTTACATTTAAATCCTGTGGTCCATTTTGAGCTTTTTAAAAGGTGTGTGTGGTTCTTCTTCTTCTTCCCCTTCCTCCTTTTTTCTTCTTCTTCATCTACATCTTCTTCATCTTCTTTCTCTTCATCTTTGTTTTGTCTTTTTTTTTTTTTGCCGATGGATGTCCAATTGCTCTAGTATCATTTCTTGAAAAGTCTATCCTTTCTCCAATGTATTGCTTTTGCACCTTTGTAAAAAATCAATTATCCATATTTCTGTGGGTTTATTTCTCAGTTCTTTATTCTGTTCCATTGATCTATGCATCAATCTCTTCACTAATATTATGCATTTGTAATTACTGTGTGTATGTAATAAATCTTGAAATCAAGTAGACTGATTTATTTTACTTTATGCTTCATTTTTCAATTTTTTTGTTATTCTAGTTCCTTTGCTCTTTCATATAAATTTTGAAATAATCCTGCCAATATCTACAAAGAATGAGTCTGAGATTTTGATAAAAATTGTATTACACCTGTGTATCAAACTGGGGAGAACTGATATCCTTAATATGTTGAGTCTCCCAATTTATGAACATGGTAACTTATTTAGATCGTCTTTGATTTCCTTTATTAGTATTTTATGGCTTTCAGTATATAAGTTCTGTACTATTTTTGTTAAATTTACACCAAAGTGTATTATTTGATGAGTAATTTTGAATGGTACTGTATTTTACGTGTTGATCTCCATGTATTCATTTATAATATAAGAAAACACAATTGAATTTTCTATGTTTGTCTTTTGTCCGGTAAATGTGCTGAACATTTATTTATTAGTTCTATAAGTTTATTGTTGTTGTTGTTGTAGACTCCTTGGATTTTCTATGCCCGTAAATATGTTATACATAAATCCAGAAAATTTTATTGTCCTTTTTGGGTAGGTTTGTTGGTGACAAATTCTGTTTTCCTTTATTTGAAAATAGCTTGATTTTACCTCAATTTTTAAAGGACATTTTTCTGGATATAGAACACTGGTTGGCAATTTTTTTTTTCAGCGTTTCAAAAACATTGTGGCACTTCTTCCCGGCCTTCATAGTCTGTGATGAGAAATCTGCTGCAATTCAAGTTGTTTCTCCTCTACAGGTAAGGTGATGTTTCTTTTATTGTTATGAGAAAGCTTTTACAACACAATTCCCCCCCCCACCGCCCGCCCAAGAAGTTTTACTATATATTTCTTTGGATGGATTTCTTGGCTTTTATCCTGTTTGGAATCTGCTCAGCTTTTTGGATCTGTTGAAAGTCTACTTAAAACTATACTGAGACAATAGTTCCACTTTTCAGATTATCTAAGATCCAGAAGTCTGACTATATACTTTATTGATGAGGATGTATGGAAAGAGGCAATCTTGCACATTGCTGGTAGGATTCTAATTTGGTAAAAACTCTCTAGGGGACAATTTGAAAGTATACATTTAAATTATAAATGCACGTACACATTAGCAACAATTCCACATTTAGTAATTTATTGTATAAAGGTTAAAAAAAAATTGTGTTGCAGCACTGATTGTAAAAGCAGAGGATTACCAGCCGCCTCTGTTTACTGATAAGTGACTTGCTAAATACATAGATGTCTTGCATATAATGGAATATTAAGTAAGTAGCTATAAAAAGGAATAGAAAATCTTTTCACATACAGGTATGAAATTATCTGTAAGTTATAGTGATAGACAAAAGTAAGGAATAGTGTGAACAGTGTTCCATTATTTGTGAAAAAGATGAACAGAAATACCTACACGTATTTGCTTATATATGAATAAAATTCTGCTGCAGGGCATATACAGGAGATGAGACATTGACCCCCTTTGATATAGAGTGCTGGGTTTCTGAGGAATGGGGTATTTGTATTTTGAACCATGTGCATGTGCGCATGGTTTATGTACTCAAGAAACACACTTAAGAGTCTTCATGCAAATGTTGCCATATGTTAGTATGCCTCAATAAAAACTTTTCATCCAGAGGAAAGGGAGTCTGACAAGAATATTAGAAGGAGAGAGAAGAATATGGGCAAAGCTAGGGAGTAAGATAATTTTTATAGCGAGAGTAATTGAAAAGTGAGAAGTCGAGCAATATGGTGAATTGGGCAAGTATGCATGCTCTTGTTTTAGGCAAACAAAAAACATATACTAATTTGATTATTCCCTAGCTAGAAGAACATGGGCTGGTTTCTTCACTTGTCTGAGCTTTAGTTTTCACATGTGTAAAATGGTAATAATAAAACTGATACCATGCTGTGAGGAATGACTGAATAGGTTGGTGTATGCACATTATACAGTGTGTGGCATAGGAGGGGTATTCATTAAGGCATGGTTTTTATTAGCTTTCTTTCTTTCCTGTATTTATAAAAATACATACATTAAAATAAAACCTTACTTTATAAAAAGTAGGCTTATATTATAGAACCATAAAAATTTTTGCAAATGATGGTCTTAATTTAAAATAGTATGCAAATGTTGGTCTTAATTTAAAATATTATGAAAACCTTTTATGTCAGAGCATACAACATTATCTCAGTTTTTAATTTGTATTTTGCTTTTACTTTGTATTTTGCTTTTACTTTTTTAACTTTTATTTAAGGTTTAGGCATACATGTGCAGGTTTATTATATAGGTAAATTGCATGTAACAGGGGTTTGCTGTGCAGAGTATTTCATCACCTGAATAGTAAGTCTAGTACTCAATAGGTAGTTTTTTGATCCTCTCTCCGCTCCCATTCTCTGCCCTCAACTAGGTCCCAGTGTTTGTTTTCCCTTTCTTTATGTCCATGTGTTCTCAATGTTTAGCTCCCATTTATAAGTGTATTTAGTTTTTTAAATGAGTGAGTACATGTCCTTTGTGTGCAAGTACTGTGATTTATGTCATTATTCTCCCAGAAGGGACATTTAGATTGTTTCTAACAATAATAAAGTTGAGTGAATACCTTTGACTTACATTTCTTTGTGCTTATCCTACAGGATATTTTCATATATTATATTACTATTATTTCTATATAAGTGGTCAGGAAGTTTGGTTAATGAATGGATTTCCTCTTATATGTCAACAAAGCTTCTCAGAACTTACTGCCTTTCATTTCAAGGTGAACCTAATTGGAGGTATTCCTCTGTGGGACGAGAGCACCAAAATCACCAGTGCAAACCCGGTGCAGGGTCCTGGTCCCTGCCATTTCTCTAATCACTCACTCTAGCTTGATGAATGTTGAAGGGAGATAGATGCCTGCTGGCTGAATAATTTCTACAGAGCTATAATGGTAGATTATTTTTAAGTGAGCAAAACTTGAGCAGCATATTTTGATAACGAGGAGGCGAGTAGAGTAACGAGCAGAGTTCACGGTATGAAATTATGATAAAGAGAATTGCTTTAGAGAAGAATGACTGGGAGAGTAAGTAAGAAGCAATGTTGGAAATGGAATGACCCCAGGTACAGTAGAAAGAGCATGGGAACACAGAGTTCAGAAAGACTTTCAGAGGTCATCCATCCTTTTCCTCCCTTTCGGTAGAATTACAGACTGTTAGAGTGAAAAGGAGTCTGGACATCTCCAGGTCCGTGTCCATCTGTAGGAGTTTATGTGATCCACGGATATAATCTCAGGAGGTCAAAGAGTGTGGGAATCTTTTATTTGGAAGAGTTTTAAACACACAAAAAAACCCAAACAAACAAAAACATAACAGAATAATATGGCAAACAACCATCTACTCAGCTGCTTAGAATTAACAAATTTTTAAATTTTATTACTTTTCCTTACACACAAGAAATAAAACACTCAAGATAAAATTGAAGACTTTGTACTTCTCAGATCTCCTTATTCTTTTAGTCCACTAGAATGTTATATATGTGAGTGTGTGTGGGTGTATGTGTATTTGTATGTAGTTAGCTGGTTAGTTCTTTAGATAGTCTCCAAAAATGGCTGCCATCAATTCTCTCTGTTTTTGCATGCTCACGACACCAGTTATTTCAAGAGGTGGAGATTATATCTCCTCCCCTTGAATCTGGGCTTCTGACATCCACTGACCAATAGAATACAAAATAAGTGACCCCAGGCCTTAAGAAGTCTGGAAGCATCTGATTTCTCCCTCTAGAAAGCCAGCTGTCATGTAAGAAGGCCAGCTACCCTAAGATCACTATTTAGAGAGGAAGCCCACGCTAGCCACGTGAAATGGCCATCTGGAAGAACTCTGAGGCTCCAGATATGTAAACAAAGTTTTCTTGAAACTTCCAGCCCAGACCATCTGCCAGCTGAATTCAGCTGAATGAGAGACCTCATTCAATTCTATGATATATGCATAAATATTTATACCTATAAAAATATTAATAGCGTCTAAGCCAAAACTTACTTCCACAAATGGTCAAATAAACCTCTATGAGACTGGCCCTCCCATGAATAACAACAATAAACAATGGACAGAATATTTTTAAAAAACCCAACAAACAACTATCTGAAGGCGATGGAGAGTAACCCAATATAGGCATATTCTGGAGGAGGCATCAACACATGGAAAAAACTGAAGTTGTCTTTTTCATTGCTTATCTTAGCATAAGGGCAAGCCCTAGTCTGCACCACACAAGGGAGCTAAAACTACTGGAATGTCTACAGCCTGGCTGGTTTTAAAAACAGAGGTCAGAATTGGCTGGGTGCAGTGGCTCACGCCTGTAATCTCAGCACTTTGGGAGGCCAACGTGGGCGGATCATGAGGTCAGGAAATCGAGACCAGCCTGACCAACTTAGTGAAACCCAGTCTCTACTAAAAATCCAAAAATTAGCCGGGCATGGTGGCATGTGCCTGTAATCCCAGCTACTCAGGAGGCTGAGGCAGGAGAATTGCTTGAACCCGGGAGGCGGAGGTTGCAGTGAGCCGAGATCACGCCACTGCACTCCAGCCTGAGCAACAGAGTGGGACTCCGTCTCAAAACAAAAAACAAAACAAAACAAAAAACAGAGGTCAGAATTTAGAGCAATCACAGTTGCTCACAAGTGAGGGGCAGATCTTAGAAAGGACAGAGCCAGATATGGAGAGCCCAAATTATGTCTACAAATTCCGCCCTAATATCTGTCTAACCATTCAATTACTCATGTGTAGAGTCCAAGTACGAGGACTATGGCTAAAATAATCAAACTGAAATTTGAGCTGCTGTCCAAGAGTAAGAGTTTGCATTTTGCTCCCAATGAAGTTAACTTCTATTAAAACAAACACATAAAAATCCACCCTCCTTAGAAGAATTAAACAGAATCTTCTGTCTTCATAGCATAACATTTACAATATTCAGAAGACAACCATAGGTTACTCGATGAATGAAAGAACAGGACTGTGAGACTAATCCTCAAGAGAATAACAACTATACTTGCAGCAGAAGCTAACATTTAATGAGTGGCTTCTATGTTCCGTGCCATTTTCTACGTACTTTTACATGAGTTATGTAAATCTTCATGGCAATGCTATTATGTCAAAACAATTATTTTATCAATCACTATGGAGTCAAGACAACAGAAACTAGTTTAGGGATTTCAGGTGAAGAGGTGTTAAATATACAGAATTGAGCTATTCAATAGTTAGAAGAACTGAAAGATCAAAATAATAGTAATAATAACAACAATAATAAAAGGTTATCCAGAAACAAAGAGCTGACTGATATCTCTACTGCCCTAACACTGCCTCACTAGGTCATCTGCTGCTGCTATTGCAAGAGTTGGCTATTGTACACCGGCTATAGGGTCTGCTACTGAAGTCATATACACTGACAGAAGTGCCTCCTCAACTGCCACTACCAGCATTATTACTACTGTAGAAGTCCATCTTAGTGAGCTGCCACCACTGAGGCTGGAGTCAAAAGAATGGCTGTTCCTTTCTTCTGCATTATAATCTTGCAGAAGTACTTCCCATTGGTAGAACCTACACTGAAATTCTACTGGCAAGTGTTACAGGCATGTAATTAACAATTGTCTAGGCCTGGTAATCCAGGGAAGAATTTATAAAGAGAGAGATGTTGTGAATTTGAACAGGCAATATTCAGTACAATTACTATTGTCATTTTACATTTGAGGAAACAGAAACACAGAAGTTTAGGGTGCTTTCCCAAAATGACACATCAGAATATAGTGGCCAGTATTTGAACTCAGGAAGCTTGACTCCAGACACTATATTCTTAGTCAAATGGACAATAACTTTGTTTTAAATATTTCACAATTATAAACAAAGCCACAGAGGATATATGTGCATCTGGGTTTACATGCTGATTATAATTTTGGTGGTGACCTAAAAATAATTAATGTTGTCAATCCTTAGATTTTCTAAATTACTACCTTATAGCTGAAACTACCATCTAATTTCACAGCCCATGTTTAATTTGTTTTTCATAATCATGTCAATACCAGATTATGGTGCCAAAGTGACAGAATTTAACTTTTAATATGTTGGTAAGCAAGACTGACAGCATGTAACTTGCATGTTTTAATGTAAAAATGACAATATTTATTCTTCATCTGCCATTTCATTCTTCATTACTTTAGCGTTTATAATGTCAAAACTATTCTTTTTTAGCAATGGGTTGTAACCAAAGATATCTTCATGGATTAGGAAATTAATTAATTTACTTAGTTGATAAATGAAAAATTTAATTTGACATCATGAAAATGATTCAGTGAAAGGGAGATCACACTATCTTAAATGTTGCAGGCTAATGAGAAAACTGTACTGCCAAATACTTCATAATAAATGGCACACTTGAGAGCCAAATGAAGTCCAAATGACGTCATGACAAACTATAGGGACAAACAGTCCTTGCCAGTTTGGAAAAGAAAAGTGGTGAAATAATTGAGTAACAAGAAGGCACAGGATAGTATTCCTAAAACAAAGCAAAGAAAAACAGAACACAGGATGTGTCTTTGCATTTACTGCCATATTTAACTTTTGAGCAAAATTGCAGCATATCTCTCTTCATTGTTCATATTATCTAACATGAGTTTAGCAATACATTTGTAAGATATTATGAAGAATGTATGTACATATAAGGAAACAAATATATATAAAATAAATATGCACACACATTTAGTGTCTTATTGTAAGGTGTTACTGTGAGATTGGTTATGCATAGTAATCAATAGATTCCAAAATTTTATATATTAATTCAATAATTATTCATTTTTAATTTATGTTACAATCCAAAGTGAGTGGTTTTATGATAGGGAGCTAATCTCCATGTCATACTTCAGTCAGTTTTCTATCTTGAGACTCTGCCATTCTCTGGCCCTCATCAACACTGTCATTTGTGTCCAGCAAAAAGATGAAAAAACATGAAAGAACTACTGGGATACTATGTGAAGGTGAAACACATCATTTTCATTCATGTGCCTTGGAGACTAAACAGAATGGGTAGTCTTATTTATCTAAAAAGTCAGAGAATAGAGCTTGGGATGCCAGAGCTACTTGAAATTAAAAAGGGGAAGTATTGGAAGAGAATGAACAACAGAGAAAGGAATTCCAATATGTGAGTGTAAGTGTCCCCCAAGCCTTGCTGGCTTTTGAATTGTGCATCAATAGGGTGAGAATCTAAATAGTCTGCAGGCAAAACTGCAGCTGGAAGCCCTAAGTTTCTGAGCAGAAGCTTTAATTACTCTCCACCTCATGGTAGACAGAATTTTCAGTTCAGGTCTAGGTATGTAAAAGGAAATTGATAAAACACGTTGAGCTTTGTTGAAATGATGCAATAAAACAAAATACAGGCCTCAGAATTAAGGAATTTGTCCTAGGAATCAGGAAAAAAATAAAAGCAGCCAGTTTTCCAAGGCCCACATCTAAGCCTCCAAGATCAGGTGATCTGCCAGTAATTTAACTGCCTGTCAGAATAAAACTTAACGCTCTATAGAGAAAGATAACAGAATCTAGAATCCCTTATAATTTATCATTCACAATCTCCAGATATATAAAATAATTATGAGACATTATGCTAAACATGACAATGTGAGTGATCTGTAGTCAATAAAAAGAATCAGTCAACAGAAACAGTTCTATTGATACCCAACATATTGGAACTAGCAGACAAGGACTGTAAGAGATATATGATAAATATGTTGTTCTATTGATACTCAACATACTGGAACTAGCAGACAAAGACTATAAAAGATATAAATATATTAAAACACTTTCAGAAAAACTTTAATACAATTGTGAAAAGTTGTGGAATTTTATGAAAGATATTAAAACAGCAACAAAAAAAAAACCTAATTAATATCCTAGAGCTGAGAAATAAAATCGATATATGGTATCTGAAATTAAAACTAAAATTGGTCAGGCACGGTGGCTCATGCCTGTAACCCCAGTACTTTGGGAGGCTGACACGGGTGGATCACCTGAGGTCAGGAGTTCGAGACCAGCCTGGCCAACATGGTGAAACCCCGTCTCTACTAATAATACAAAAATTAGCTGGTTGTGGTGGCACATACCTGTAATCCCAGCTACCTGGGAGTCTGAGGCAGGAGGATCACTTGAACTCGGGAGGCGGAGGTTGCAGTGGGCTGAGATCATACCACTTCACTCCAGCCTGGGCAACAAGAGTGAAACTCCATCTCAAAAAAAAAAAAATAGAAAAAGAAAAAAAATTGGATGCGTCAGTAATAGATTTAAAAATGAACAAACAAACAAACATGAAATAGGCCCTCCATAACCTGAGATACACTGTCAAGTGACTAGCATATGTTAATTGGAGCTCCAAAAATAATAAGATAAAATAAAATAAGATAAAAAGAGAATGAATAAGGCAGGTAAAAATATAAAGAAATATTAGTCAAAAACATTCCACATTTAATTAGAAGTAGTAATTCATAGATTCAAAAAGTTCAGAAAACTGCATGTAGAAAAACATGAAAAAAAATACATGTAAGTACATCATATTTAAACTACTAAAAGCCAAAGGTAAAGAAAAGAATCTTAATAGCAGACAGAGAAAATAATTTATATCAAATATTGGGAATGTTGACTGAATTCTTATAAGAAACAGTGCAAGATAGAAGTCAATGTAATGACACCTCTAATGTGCTGATAAAAACAATAACAAAATAACTGTTAACTGGAATTATTTATATAACAGAATATTATCTTAAAATTTAAGGTGTATTAAAGACATTTTTAGACAAACAAAAGTCAAGGACATTTTTTCTACTCCAAAAAATTGTTTAGACCAAAGGAAAATTCTAACTGATAAAAAGTCAGATGTACAGGGAGCAATGAAGAACACTGAAAATGGTAAATATGTAGATATATACATGTAAACATATCTTTCTCTTTTTCATAAATTATCTAGAATTCAATCTGACAGTTTAAAGCAAAAGTTATAACAATGTATTTGGGTTTTCATCATATGTGGAAATAACATATATAACAAAAGAAGAATAAGAAGGAATATAAATAAAATTATACTATAGTAAAGTTCTTACACTATGTGTGTAACAATACAATATAAATTCAAAATACATTGTGGAGAAATTAAGATCAGATATTTTAATCATCTGAGTAATAAGTAAAACATAAATAAATAAAAAATAAATTAAAATAGGCATACGTTTAAAAAATATGATAGAAAGGTAATGGGAAAATAACTGTGCTTGATAAATACCAAAGAATAATGGAAATAAGTAAGATAGAAACAAAGAATGGGGGTATAAACAGGAAGTAAACAGCAAGATGGTAGTTTTAAATCCAATCATATTAATAATTACACTAAATGTAAATGGAGTAAACATTTTGATTAAAATGGAGATTTTCACACTGAATTTTTAAAAATGGTTTTTAAGCATATGCTGTTTACAAGAGACACAATTTATTAAGATGTAGCGAAGTTCAAAGTAAAAGAATGGAAAATAGACTGTGTGTGAACTCTAAACCAGGGAAAATTGCTATTGTTATTTTAACATCAAACAAAGCAGACTTCAAGACAAGAAGTATTTCTAGAGGTAAAGAGGAACATTTCAAGAGTAAAGTGATGATTGTCAAGAAGACACAATGACCTACAAGTGTATTTCCCTGATAAAAGAGTTTGAAAATACATTGACAAATATATAGAGAGAAGAGACCAGAATTGTAGTTGGAGATTTTAACAGTATTTTCTGAGTAGCTGTTAGAACAACTACTCAACAAGTAAGCTATAGAGTATTTCAACACACTATCAACAAGTCCGAATCAATTGAAAAAGCAGAATATATATTTTGTTCAAGTGCATATGACATTTTCACCAAAATAGAGCATACACTATATTATAAAAGTCCCATTTACAAGACAGCCTCTCATGTCAAGAAATTCTCCCTATCCAACCCTATGTTACGTATTCTAGATCCAATACTATCACAATTCTATCCTATGTCTTTTACCAATTCTTGCCAATTATATTCAGGTTCTTGACATTGTTTTGCTGTGTCTAGCTAATCCCTCCAAGAAGAAACCGCTTTCCTAGCTCCAGCTATAATTAGAGCAAAATTTAGTTACTAGTCTGGAGGCAATGAAGGAAGTGAGAAGAATTTGAAGATGACAGGCATAGTCTTGCAAGACATGTAACTCAAGTGAGATCTTTGCTTGCTCTCCTGGAAAAGAGAGACAGCAGGTCTTTCCCAGCAAGAAGTGGGTTATTTCACCTAGCCTGGAGGGTTCAGGGAAATCTGCTAGTACAAAATTCTTTGGCTTGAGATTCAGCCAAATGCTTCCATTTTCCTTCTCAGGGCCCTGACTCTGGAAACTTGTCAAGGTTGTACATTTACTCTTCTTTATTGTTCTGCCACCTTTGTAATTAAACCCCCCTCTGATTTGCAATATTGTCTGCCCTGTGGCTAAAGGGCTAAAGCCCTTTGCTGACATTCTGAAAGTCTTTTGGTTTTGTGATGCGTATTGAGTTGATAGTTGGCTGATCCTTGCCTGATATTTTCTTTGCCAAGGCTACCAGTGAAGTTAATAAAAGCCAGTCAATTCATAATCCTTATAGTTATCATCTCCCTATATAGTTCAAGTGTCATAGGTTCTGTATAACCTAGTGGTGACCTACCCCATGTACCTCATTCGAATGCACTTCAAGTAAAATTCTGGGTAATTGTGATGTTCCTGCAAACCATCCCATTCCAATCACCACTAGCAATAGATTCTTATTGCCATCTCATTGGTTACCACTTCAGCTCCAAAATCCCATCCTGAGAGTACAGTTTCTAGGGCCACTTCCAGTAACAATTATCTACCCCTATATTCTCCGTAAAAGTGGAACTAGGGACTAAAGCTTGCATCTAGGAAATTTACTTAGAGATCTGAGGAGGTAGGAGTAAGACTGAGGAAAATAAAGTAAGAATGGAGAGAGATACAATAAAGGGATAGATTAGAAAGTTGACTATTGCTGTAGATAACTGTATTTGGTCTCCCTGAGAATGCCTGAGAAGCTGTACAGAATACACCTCTGAATTGCCTGCCTGAACGACAAATGGGAAACTTGTTTTCGGTGTTATAGCTGATTCTTGATAGTGAGAGTTCCACATAGGTACTGGTGTAGGATTCCAAAAATGGGGAATATTTTACTTACAAAATGCCCAGATTACGTAGTCCTTTCAAGTCCAAGTCAGAAACCCAACATAATAAGGGGTCACTGAATATCTTAAGCTGAAGAATAAAACTGTAAAATACGTTTTCTTTTAACTTATAATGTAGGAAATGTCATGTTTCTTATTAGAAGATTTGTGGCCTTTTCTTCAATTCTAGAAAATGTCAGCAATTCTCTTTTCAAGCATTGGTTCTCCATCATTTTTCTGCTGTTTCTTCCAGAAATTATGTTGAAAATGCTCATTTTATTTTATGTACTTCATAATCACTTTTGTCTCCTGGTATTACTACCCTGCTATATTCTGAACAACATCTTCAGATCCATCTTTAGTCCAGTGATGCTTTCTTCAGTTGTATCTAACCTGTGGTGTATGCTATATTTTGTGCAAAGGGCCTGAAAAAACAAAAAATCAAGCATGTGATGTAGACTGAAACTCACAGACAAAGAGGTCAGCAGCCTGCAGAGAGGGGTTATTTAGTTAGAGTACAGCTGGATGCACTATGTGCCTGTGCTCCAGGAGAAGGTTCTTTCCCTGCCCCTTTTAATATCTTAGCTTGGGATTCCTGCATTATGAGAGTAGTGTAAATTCAGATGCCATTCTTGCAAATGAATATATGTAGGGCAGGATTGATGCCCCTGCCCCCATGAGACTCTTTTTTTTAATTATTTTGCAATCTGAATCTCTGACCAGAGACAAATTTTGGGACAACTTTTTAGACTACTGGTTGGAATTTGTTTTAGTCTTCTTTCATGAGGCAGAGTTTACTTTTTCAGTTACAGTTTTATACAGCATCTCAATTTCAACTTTTTTTGGGCCTCATATAAAAAATGCTGTATTTTTCTCCCCTGAAAAGATATTAAAGCCATATTCTTAATCACAAAGAATAAAAGTTTGGATTAAATATTACTACTGTCCTCTTTGGTGTTCCCTATAAAATTTGTCATTGCTCTTTGTGTCTGGAATTTAAGAATCTCCTTTTAATTATAGCTTTTTTTCTTAGGGTGTATGTGGTTTTAACTGCCAATATGACAGAACTAAAAAAATCATACATCAGGGCAAACATTAAATGGGGCACTATGTCAGGTAAGTAAGGATGGATTGGTGATGGAGGGCAAACCTAAACTCAGCAAGTACGTAAAAATAGATGATATGGTTTAAATTTGTGTCCCCACCAAATCTCATGTCGAACTGTAATCCCCAGTATTGGAAGAGGGACCTGGTGGGAGGTGATTGACTCACGGGGGTGGATTTTCCCCTTGCTGTTCTTGTAATAGTAAGTGAGTTTTCAAGAGATGTGGTTGTTTAAAAGCGTGTAGCACCTCCCCCTTTGCTCTCTTCCTCCTGCTCCAGACATGTAAGATGTGCCTCCTTCCTCTTCACCTTTCGCCATGATTGTAAGTTTCCTGAGGCCTCCCCAGCCATGCTTCCTGTACAACCTGCAGAATAATGAGCCAATGAAATCTCTTTTCTTTAGAAGTTACCCAGTCTCAGGTAGTTCTTTATAGCAATGTGAGAATGGACCAAACACAATAGGTAAGAAAAAATGACTCTACCATCTAGTGAAAACATATCATCACCTAGGCTCTGTGCTGAATACATGTTTCACATTCTTGCAATACCCTGTAAGGTAAGAATCATTATGCAAGTTTTAGAAATGATGAAACTGCCCAAGATCACAAAGCCAGTAGGCAGTAGAGCTGATCTACAAATCCTGTTTTCCATGACTCTAAAGTCAATTTGTATGACACAAAACCACCTTCCACCAGTTACGAGTTAAAAAAACACCTACGCTAAGGATGACGGAGGAAGGAGAAGGCATCTGTGACGTATTTTGAAGCATAAAGAATTGGTGAGACAGGGAGAAGTCTTATAACTAAAATGACTGATGAAGGAGAGGAAAAGAAGCTAGGAAAAGCAGAGGAAGGAGAAAAATGGGGATAAACTTTTTTTCAGAATAAAACCCTTCTCCTAGGTTGTAGTCCCTCCCCAACACCCACTCCTGAGTTGTTTGAGATGTGACCTTCACCCTGTTTGGGACCCAACTTCCTCATCCATACATAATATGAGGGATGATGGAGTCCAGGTCAAAACCAATATCCTTCTCAGACCAGGCTGCCAAATTCCCCATGCCAGGCACCGTGGCCAAAAACACACAGCAGGACCTTGTCGATTCTGTATCAGCAGGAGAAGAAAGGTAGAGAAACCACCTCGGGCCAAACTCGTTAACAGTTGTTTCATTAATCACAGTTTGTGTTTCAAATCTAAAGACAATCTGTCCAATTAACATTAAAGCTCTGGCAGCCATGAAGAGACCTTTAGGAAAGGCAATTTGACACAATTGCTAATCATGTTCACATTTAGGAAAGTGGCTCCCAAACATAACATTCTCCTGGTGATAGCTGAAGACCTCGTCAAAGGAGGAACACAGACTTCACGCACCTCCACCATTTGAACCATTTTCTTCATCCAGCATTTTCACCTTGGACGCCTGTTACGTCCCAGCTGTCTTAGCAGGATCAGTTTTCCAGAGCATGCTACGGTCATCCACACTACTATGCTCTTGCCCACTGAACCCATGGCCCATGTGCCTTCTCAATTTTATCGTGGCCTAGTCTAGTTCCTCCATATTACTTTCCTAGTAATGGTTATTTCAACAAATAATATTCGTGATGTTTTGAGACTTGGTTTGAATGCCACTTCAATCAATTATTAACTTAGGCATGTTTTATGCTTTTATTTTCAAGTAATACATGTTCACAGCCAAACTCTTCATACAAAGCCTTCTACAGTGAAGCCTAAATCTCTCTCTCTTCCTAACTTCTAGATTCCTCATTGAATGCAATCTCAGTTACCAACATCTCGTCTTTTCTTCCAAAGATGCCTATACAAGTGTATAAATGAATGAATAAATGAATAAATGAGCAAAAAACTTTTCCTGGCACATAAATAGTAATATATATGCACACTATTTTATACCTGGATGAACAATGTATCTTGGAGATTGTTTCATATCAGTACACATAGTGTTTACCACAGTTTTTATAACCTTGGACAAATAAATCGACTTCTCTAAACCTCAATGTCATCATGTGTGAAGTGGCATAATAAAAGAAAAATCAATCCTAATTCTTCTGCGTCTACTCTGAGTTCATACCTGCTTCCTGGGTACATAGCACTTATGTCACTTTATGGTAATTTTCTGTTATTACTTTCTGCAATGCTGGCTATCAATTATGGATATTTGTGGAGCGAATGATTATCTGTGTAAGGAATACTGTGGTGGTAACTTGAGATCACAGCATCAAGAAGAGTACTTGACAGGTAGGAGATATATAATGTGAAATTCCTCTTTCTCTCTGAAATTCCATTGCAGTCACAAGCTAAGCGGCACAATAGAGTATTTAACTTTGCTCTGCTTTATTCATCAATGTATATGTATGTATGTGTATGAGTGTGTGTGTGTGTGAGTGTGTGCGTGTGTGATCTCAACCCTAATCTATTGACAGACTGAAGGCACTGCTTGGAATAAACCATAGGAAAAATGACAAAGTCACTAAAGCTGCCTTTCCTTAACCCACCATTTTCAGGAATTTGTTGAATGAGAAAAGCACCAGGCTTAGGAGCTTTGGTTGAGGGTCCCAGTTGTGCCAATTACTTTGAGCAATTTTATGACTTCTTTCAGGCTTTTGTCACTCATCTGCATAATAGGAGTAAGTGATTGTTCCCCGGTAAGATTATTGTGAAGCCTAAATCAGATGATGCATATGAAAGCACTTTAGACTTAGAGTGGTTTTAACAGGGAGAACATTATTGAGGGGATCCTGCATTTGATCTTGATATAATCAACCCCCTACATTGACACTCTTGCCTGGCTGCTTTCCCAACTTCTAACGTATTCCAACAACAGGTTCCACGTAGCAGAAGGTTTCAGGCAGACAGTAAAAATAGAGACTTAGGCAGAACTACGATGTGGTTTTTGTGATCTGCCCATTCATAACAATACCAATCCCATTGTTAGGGATATGGTGAGCAGGAGACCCATGGGGCAGAAGCAAGCGTCAGTCTCAGTACCCTAGAAAAAGTGACTGAGGTCATGGTGGATCCTCAGTCCTCAAGTCAGTACTGTTCGAAGTACTGAAAGAGGAGAGAAGAGAGGCCACAGTGCCGGGAATATTTTTCACTGGTGGGTGATGATAACCTATTTTACAAGTGGTGGTTTATTTCAGTGAGAAGTAGGGTTTTGGGGAGGAGGGGAAACTGTGCAACTTTGAGACTGCCTGGGTATCCATGGCTTACCCAAAACACCTTAAATACTGAGTCTGAAGCTAATGATTTATTTTCTGTCTTGGACAGAATGGGCTCAGGCAGTGCAGTAGGGTATGGGGAGGTTAGGGAAGCATGGGGGATTGGGGGTTGGGTGTGGGGTGGTCCTTTGGCAGGATCACACATGAGTAAGTGAGGAGAGATCAACAAGGAAGCCCCAAGCATTACTGTTAGTGTTTCCAGAGTCTGGTTTCCTTAGAGGGTTGGACATCCCATTGCTTACTGGTAATTACCAGCTGCAGTCAGCTAGCTACACAGCAGGCTGAGATGGCAGGTGATGGTGCCTCCCTCACCCCCTCCCCTCTCCTCCCACTAGTTGACTCTCCTTGGGTGCCCTTGCCATTTTTTCTGCAGGTTTTTGCTGGCCATGCTGCAGCATCAGACACAATTGCGGTATCCTGTTTATTCTTTTCTCTTTTCCCCATGGAATCTTTGAAAGACAACTAAGGAAAGGGTGTGACAAGAAACAAAGGGTCATCAGCTAGGGGAGGAGATGACCTTTGAAACAATCTTTTCTGGATGACACCTAAGTAATCCAAGCCTGCAATTTCCTCCATGAATGTTCAGTCTCTTCGCATAAGTCCCCTAATGGCAGTGTGGGCGATGGATGGAGACAGGACAGTTGAAGCTTAGAATATATGCCAAGGAGAAATTAAAAACCATGTAACTACCTGGAATTGATTTAAAAAAAGAAACAGGCAAGAAAGCAGATGTCTGTTAAAATTCTGGAATATGTTTTCTGTTTCTCTATTGTTCTGCACACTATTCTTATTATTTTCTATTTTTTATTTTTATTTTTATTTGTTTAGATGGAGCCTCTTTCTATCACCCAGGCTGGAGTGCAGTAGTGCAATCAAGGTGCACTGCAACCTCTGCCTCCCTGGTTCAAATGATCCTCCTGCCTCAACCGCCCAACTAGCTGGGACTACAGACACTCACCACCACGCCCGGATATTTTTTCTATTTTTAGTAAAGATGGGGTTTCACCATATTGCCAAGGCTGGTCTCTAACTCCAGACCTCAAGTGATCCACCCATCTCAGCCTCCCAAAGTGCTGGGATTACAGTTATGAGGCACTGCTTGGCCTATTCTACTTATTCTTCATAATGCCTTCAATCTCTCTCTACTTCCTCTCTATTCCCAAAGTCACCATCCTAGCCTCAATCCTAATTATCTTTCTTCTTGACAATTACAGTAATAGGCTCCTTGCCCCCAGCCTCTGCCCCTTCCAGTCTCCTTGCAGATGTCATCAGATTGAACTTTATAAAATATCACTTTGCACATATCATTTTCTTGCTTAAAAACTTCAATGACTCCCTCTTGTCTGCAAAGTAAAGGCTAAAAATCTTATTCTGAGAAATCAATGCTGTCAAAACCTTAGATATTCTGTGTCTACTGTCAAGGCTGAGAATAGATCTTATTTATCTTTCTGTCTGCAAACTATTGTAAGCCTCATGAGGAAAAGAAGAATTTATTCTTCAGCATTTACCCATAATTAGCATTGAAGCCCAAACCTCCCCTGCCTCCTCAGGCAGAAGCTGAAACTGTACATTGTATCTTTGGGAAAAGGTGCTTTGGTGGAGTTGCTCCAAAAACCCCCTCCCAGTCACTACTGTGCCCTGCCCCTTGGGGCTGAGCTAAGGCTGCAACTATCTCCTAGGGAAATTGTGCCTTGGCAGTTGCTTCGAAATCTCTCCCTGTTGCCACTGTGCCCTGACCAACAGGATTCAGACTGAAACTTTACAAGGTCTCCCATGAAAACCGTGCTTTAGTAGAGTTGCTCCATATACCCTTCCCAGTTGCTGCTGTACCGTGTCCCCAGTGCTGGAACAGAAGCAATGCCAGGCATCTAGGAGAAACAATGCCTTGGCCACCTATTCAGAGTAGTCACACCCCTCTGCGCTTGAGTTGAAGGGGTACTACTCTGTCTTCTGAGAAAGCAGTCCCTCATGCTCCCTGGTGTCTAAATTGAAGCAGCATCGTGTGTTTCAGGAAATGACGCCTTGGCTGCCAGAACAGTCAAGCCATCTAGGCCTGAGCTGAAATGACACATCACCCACTGAGGAATTGGTGTCTAAGATTAGCTGGGAACTGTGCATCCTAGGGCTGAGCTGATGAAGTACCCTATGTCCCAGGGAAATAAGGCAGTGGCTGAGCTGAGACACCCCGCACTACAGTATAAACAACTCTAGTACTTCGCTTTCCTGGAGCTGGACTAGCCCCTTAGAGTTTGAGTTACTGAGACACCCCTCTTCCTGGGGAGTGAAATCATCACTGTTCTGTTCCCTGCCCCTACAGGTTCCAAATGACAGCTGTGTTACACCATTCTGGGATTCTTACTGCCACATAAGTGACCTCATAGAGTCTGAGATACTGCCAAGCCCTAACATCTCAGGATTTAGAGTCACTACTATACAGTGTCTCATTCCCTGGGACCAGAAATGTTGCTGAGCGCTATTGGCTCAGGTTCCCGAATCACAGCCACACCCTGTTCCCCAGGCCCAAACCTCTAGAGCACATTCTCTTCCATGGAGGCAGGCCAGTGTTATGCTCTGTTCCCCAGGGGGATAAAATAATAGCTACCCAACCCTTGGACTCAACCTGCCAGAGGGTGCCTCAGAGTCACAGATCCTGGCTGTGCAGGCAACTTACATCCAACTTTGTCACAAAGATGGAACCTGTATCCTAAGACCCAGTTGCTATTTTAGGTTTATGAGTCCCTGAGCCTGTGACCCCAGATCCATAGCTGATCTGAGATGCTGCACCTGGAAGCCAGCACTGCTGCAGCTGCTCATAGGCTATGTTAGACCTGACACCAAAAGTTATCCCCTTGGCTAAGTCTCCCCATTGTGGGAAAAATGGGAATACAAAAACCCTAAATGATTTTGACACCAAGGTCATTAACAACAAATGCCACCACCAGTTCTGCCACAAATTATACAGCCTAGGGCACCGAGGCACCCACAGTTACTGCTTATGGTGAATGCAGCTGAAGAAGCTTCATCGAGACTACACCACTGCACCTATTCAAAACAAAGTTTCCACATTCTTCCCAACCAGCACACTAAAACCCAACTGTAGGTGAAAGTCTTTTTTTTTAAGCCACTCTAGAAAATTTGGAAGAAATGATTGTTCCACCAGATGTACAGACATCAACACAGAGACACAAAAATACAATATAAAAGACACAATAGGCTGGGCATGATGGCTCACATCCGTAATCCCAGCAGTTTGGGGGTCTAAGGCAGGAGGATTGCTTGAGCCCAGTACTTCAAGACTAGCCTAGGCAATATGTCTTGAGACTAGGCAGTGAGATCTCTTCTCTACAAAAAAAATTTTCTAAGACTCAATAAAAGCAAGGAAATATGACACCATTAAAGGCAAATAACTCTCTAGTAGTAGATCCTTAATGAAAGGGAAAGCAGTGAATTGCCAGAAAAGAAATTAAAAATATTGATCTTAATTAAACTCAATAATCTCATTTTGGTTATGAAAAAGAAAAAAAAATACTCAATAAGATAAAATAAAATAAAGCTAGGCATTTCACCAAAATCAGGAAAACAATTAATGATCTGAATGAGAAATCCAACAAAAGGAGAGAAATCATAAACCCCAGAATCCTTCAGCTGAATAATTTAATGGATAAAATAAAAAATGCAACAGAGAGATTCAACAGCAGACTTGATCAAGCAGAAGAAAGAATCTCTAAATTGAAGACAGGTTGTTTGAAATTATCCAGTCAAAGGGGAAAAATAAGAATAGGAAAGAGTGAGGAAAGCCTGCAAAATTTGTTGCACATCATTAAGCAAACACACATTTGTATTAAAGGATTTTCAGAAAGAGAGGAGAAAGGAAAAAGGATAGAAAATCTTTCTAATGAAATAGCCAAAAATGTCCCAAGTCTTGGGAGAGATCTGGACATCAGCCAGGAAACTCAGGGGTTCCCAAACAGATTCAACCCAAAAAGTTTCTCCCTGAGGCACATTATAGTCAAGTTGTTAAAAGTTAATAAAAAAAATTTTCAAAACAGCACAAGAAGAACATCAAATCACATGTAAGGGAATCCCCACTAGACTAATAGTAGAATTCTCAGCAGAAACTTTACATTTGAGAAGAGAATTGGGTGACATATTCAAAGTGCTGAAAGAAAAAAATTGTCAGCCAAGAGTGCTATACCCTAGAAAACTATCCTTCAGAAATGAGGGAGAAATAAAGTATTTCCCAGACAAACAAAAACAAAGGGAATTTATCTCCATTAGACTAACCTTACAAGAAATATAACTGATTAACATAGAGGCAGAAATCTTCAACAAAATACTATCAAACCAAATCCAGTAGCACGTTCAAAAGATCATTCGCCATGACCAAGTGGGATTTATCAAGACACAAGGATGGTTCAACATACACAAATCAATAAATGTGATACATCACATCAACAAAATGAAGGGCAAAAACCATATAATCATCCCAATAGACACAGATAATATTTTTAAATAAAATTCAATATCTCTTAATGATAAGAAATAATTTAGGTATAGAATAAATATATCTCAACACAGTAAAGACTGTAATGACAAACACAGATACAACATCATACTGTGTGAAGAAAAGTTAAAAAATTTTCCTCTAAGATCTGGAACAAGGCAAAGGTGACTGCTTTCCCAATTTTTATTCAACATGTCAGGGGAAGTCCTTACCAGATGATTTAGTAAACATAAAGAAATAAAGGGCATCCAGGCTGGAAAGAAAGAGGTCAAATTTTCCCCGTTTTCAGATGCCATGATCTAATATGTAGAAAATCCTAAAAGCTACAAACACACATACACACACACACACACACACACACACACCCTCTTAGAACTGATAAACAAATTCAGTAAAATTGCAGGATTTAAAATCATCATACAAAATTTAGCAGTGTTTCTGCACACCAACAATGAACCAGTGGAAAAATAAATCAAGAAGCAATCCTATTTACAACTGCTACAAAAAATTAACAAAATATGTGGAAATAAATTTAATCAAGGTGGTGAAAGATCTCCACAACAGAAACTATAAAACACTGATGAATTTGAAGAGGTTGCAAAACATGGAAAGGTATTCCATGTTCATGAATTGGAAGAATTAATATTATGAAAATGACCATACTACCAAAAGCAATCTACATATTCATTGCAATTCCCATAAAAATACCAAATACATTTTTCACAGAAATAAAGAAAATCCTAAATTTTTTAATGGAATGACAAAGAAACCCTCAGTAGCCAAAGTAATTATGAGCAAAAAGAACAAGGCCAGAAGCATCATACTACCAGACTTCAAAATACACTGCAAAGCTATAGTAATCAAAGCAGCACTATTCTGGCATTAAAAACAAATATGTGTAGCCAGGTGTGGTGGCTCACCCCTGTAATCCCAGCACTTTGCGAGGCCAAGGCGGGAGGATCACGAGGTCAGGAGTTCCAGACCAGCCTGGCCAATATGGTGAAACCCTGTCTCCACTAAAAATACAATAAAAAAAAAAATTATCCAGGTGTGGTGGTGCATGCCTGTAGCCCCAGCTACTCGGGAGGCTGAGGCAGAAGAATTGTTTCAACTTGGGAGGCAGAGGTTGCAGTGAGCCGAGATAGTGCCGGTGCACTCCAGCTTGGGCGACAGAGGGGGACTCCAGCTCAAAAATAAATAAATGAATAAATTAATTAAACAATTAAAAGAACATAAAAACAAATATGTGCACCAATGAAACAGAATAGAGAATACAGAAATATATGTATGTATTTATAGCCAACAAGTTTTAAACAAAGGTGCCAAGAATATTTATTGTGGGAAGGATAGTCTTGTCAATAAATGGTGTTTGAAGAACTGTATATTTCAAAACACACACAAAAATAAACTCAAAATGGATATAGAACATACACAAAAATATACACAAAATATATACAATAAAATATACACAAAAATAAACTCAAAATGGATATAGATATAAAACTTAGACATAAAACCTAGAACTATGAAACTACTTCATAGTAGTTGGAAGAAAATAGGGGAAACACTTATGACATTAGTCTGAGTAAAGAGTTCGGAAAGGAGACCCCCAAAGCACAGGCAACAAAACAAAAAATAGACCAATGAGAGTTTATCAAACTAACAATCTTCTGTATAGCAAAGGAAACAATCAATAGAGTGAAGAGGCAATCTGAAGAATGGGAAAAATATTTACAAAAGAATATCCAACGAATAATTAGTATCCAGAATTTATAAGGAACTAAAACAACTCAACAGCAAAGAGACAAATAATCCTATTAAAAAAATGAGCAAGTGAGCTGAATAGATATCTCTCAAAAGAAGACATACAATTGAAATTCATTGGCAGTTATATGAAAAAATGCTCAACATCACTAAACATCGGGGAAATGCAAATCAAAACCACAATGAGATATGTTCTCATCCAAGGTAGAACAGCTATTATCAAGAAAACAAAAAATAACAGATGCTGGCAAGAATGAAATGAAAAAGGAGAACCCCTACATACTGTTGGGGGAAATGTAAATTAGTACAGCCATAATGGAAAACAGTATGGATGTTCCTCAGAAAACTAAAAATAGAACTACCATGTGACCCAGCAGTCCCACTATTGGGTATATATCTAAAGGAAACGAAATAAGTATGTTGAAGCATTACCTATAGTCCCATGTTTATTTCAGTATTACTCACAATAGCCAAGATATGAAATCAGCCTAAGTGTCCATCAATGCATGAATGAATTTTAAAATGTAGTATATACACATAATGCAATACCATTTGATTATAAAACAAAACTCTGTCATTTGCAGCAACATGGATGAGCTTGGACGATATTATGTTAAATGAAACAAGCCAGGCACAGAAAGAGAAACACTTATATTCTCACTCATATCTGAAAGTTGAAAAAGTTGATATTATAGAAGTAGAGAATAGAAGAGTGGTTACTAAAGATGAGGAAGGGTAAGAGGAGACGAAGATAACCAGAGGCAGGCTGATGGATACAAAAGTACAGCTAGCTAGGAGGAATAGTGTTCTACAGCTCTCTAGGGTGACTATAATTAACGAAAATTTATTGTATATTTTCAAAGTTACCGGACCAGATTCTGAATGTTCCCAGCACAAAATAATGATAAATATTTGAGGTGACAGATGTGTTAATCTATCAATTACCCTGATTTTATCATTACACATTGTATACGTGTATTACAATATCATATTGTACCCCATAAATATGTACAATTTTATGTGCCCATTAAAAATAATAATAAAAACAAAAATACAACACTCAAATGATATCTTTGAATAAATACTTCAACTCATTAGTGATATATGGCATAGTAAATGGTGATGTTTAATAAAACTTTCTCGAAAAAAAAAGGATGAAAGGAGACCAGTGGGAAAGAAAGATGTTAAATTAAGACAGGCATCAATTGAAGATGGAGGCCTACCTATAGTTACAGGTCTCTAGAATCAGAACAATGCAGTAGAAACTTGCAGAAGGAGTTAAAAATGTGCATAAAACAAGGACTGAAGTACACCTGAGATTCAGGCCAGGTAGTGGGAGTGGAAGAAGGCCAAGGCAACACAGGAAGGCTGAGAAACTACAAGCAGATTTCATTTGGGAACCCAGGCAGCTAAGGAAGCTAACTGATGAATGGGCTCGGGAGCCTAGGTAAGATGACCAGAGATAATGAGCCCAGTGGGTGAAAAGCCAGAGACTCAGAGAGCTGAGACATCAACCAATATATGTTGGGTTAACTTAAATAACCACTAACATTATGAATAAATTACTTTATAAGGGTGGTGCTTAAATTTTGGATATCATGAATGTCCTCAAGACTTGGATAAAAGCTGAGGACTCATTTATCAAAAAAAAAAAAAACCATATGCTTTTGCATACAGTTACAGAAGTTGAGAGATTTCTCTGAAGGCTAAGTAAACCTACTTTATGTAGCTTGGATACCTCATGTGTGCGTTGAAGTTTTTATCATCCATTAATACTTTGAATCCTTGCAAATCTATGAAACTGGTTAACAATTATTTCTATGTTAAAAAAACAGTCTCAATGTGAAGGTATTCCTTACCCAAGTAAGAAGTAAGTGGCAATATGTTTAGAGATAGAAGTCATGTATTTTGGTTTCAAGTTCAGTGTTATTTTCTTCCACTTTACCTCTATGCAAACAAGCTGTACTTATATTTCTGCATAAATCAGAAAGCACTTTTACAAATATTGATTGAGTATCAGTTATGTGTCAAGCACTGTGGTAGGCACTTGGGAACAGACAAATATCCCTGCCCTTGTAGAGCTCCAGATCCAAATTCAGGTCCGTTCCTTCCCAGTCTGATAACTTGAATTGAAAAATATTCTTGTTATAAAGTGTTTATTCAGGTATTCAGTTCTTAATGAAAATGTGTGATTGAGTAAGTAGCATCCTAGGTTCTAGTTGTCAAAGACAGAATTGTATCAACTAATACTAAGCATTTCTCATCCTTCGTCACTAACTAATCGAAGATTTCATTCATTTTCATTTTTTTCTTTCTTATTTTCCTTCTACTTTAAAATCTTAAGCTTGAAGACCCTCTGTTTTCACATATTACCAACAAAAATAAGGCCCAAATAAAACATCTAACTTATAGTTGTTCAGAAGAAAACTAATAAAAACCAGACTGAGAGCTGGGAGGCCAGCACCCTCACACCAGCTCTGTCATTTATGTTCTTCTTGTATTTTCCCCAGGTCTCAATTTCTTCCTCTGTAAAGCAATCTGTATATTTCTGTGCCCATTCTCTATCCTAACATGCTAAGAGGCAATGAATTCCTGAAAGCATTGAGACTGCCTGAGAGAAAACCTTTATAATTGCGTGGTGGTTAGACATTGATGGTGAGAGGAAAGTCACCCCTCCAATGAGTAGCTACCCTCTCTGGCTCTACAAGTTGAACAATTCTTAGATGAGTGGGAGTGTAGGAGTCAGGAAGGACGAGAGGCAGGAAGAAAGCTCAGTTTCTCATCAGGAAAGGAGCAGTACAGATCATTGGGTTGAAGCAGTGAGCACAGAATGTCTGGCCATTTCTCTTCTGAAAAGGTCAGTGCCCTGCCAAACCAGGGCTGCAACATAGTGGCCTTTTAAAAAGCAGACAGCCAGAGAAGCTGCCACTGAGCTCATAAGTGTGGGGAAATGGATTCTTGTTATTTCAGAGCAGAAAGGGACTCAACTGCATCTAGTCCAATTCTGCCAGTCTATTTTACATGTAGGGACACTGAGGTATGGGGGTGGGGTTGGGAGAGGTGACCAAGGTCACAGAGCTTGCAGTCAGCATAGCTGTGACTAGAGTTCAGCATTCCAGAACATGCAAGGAATTTCTATTGTTGCTTAAATGAAAGCAAAATTCCCTATTGTTCTGTATATTGCCTCATTTAATAAAATCTTTATTTTTTCCTCCATCTGCTACTTGCCTGGTATCTCAGAATAAATAAAATGTGCTAATAATAGCTATCCCTTTTTGACAGAGATGAGGGACCAAAATTGAAGGTGTGACTCATTAAACCTCTAGGCATGTTTTTAGAGTTATTTTGTAAATGATTAAATATTTATAAGAGTTGATAAAATTATATTTTGTTCTAATTTTTAATTTAAATACACTCTTTTCCATTCACTGTCTTCTTTGCTGTCCACCTAGTCAGAGTTATCTCCTTAATGAAAATATTAAAAACCTCCGTCTTTGCTATAGCTAAAATACCTCATTTGATCCTCACAACATTTATTGGCCACCACCCCATACAATGCCTCCTGGATTGATTTATAGTCCACTTCCCTCTCTCTTTGACAAACCCACCTCTGTTTATTAAAACAGTGTTATTGGTGAAAGCAATCCAGGCAGGCCCACTTGCCTTTGTGCTTTGAGAACAAAGTGACCCTTGGCAAATCATTAAACCTCTCTGTGCTCAGTTGGATCTTCTGAAAAATGGAGAGAGAGATAATCCCTTTTAGATTATTGAATGGTTAAATAAAAATAATACCCAATGTTTCTCTGCCTACTCTGCATAAAAAAAAGCGCTTTGCATATCTTATTTCATTCACTTATAATCATTCTTGTTATTACCTCCATGTTACAGCTGAGGACATAGAGTGAGAGAAATCTCAAAATGGATGAGGTGATGTAGCATTTGAAGACTCAAGCCTGTCACATGGATTACTATGTAGCACTGATTCTTAATCAGGGTGATTTTTTTTAACCCCAGAGGGCATCTGGCAATGTCTAGAGACAATTTTAATTGTTACAACTTGGGATGGGCAGTGCTGGCATCTATTAGGTAAAGACCAATGATCCTGAAAAGCATCCTATACTGTGCAGGGCAGTGCCCTCAAACAAAGAATTTCATGGCCCCAAATACCAATAATACCAAGGCTGAGAAACCCTGCTGTGTTTACTCCATTTTGTAAATTTAAGCATAATTCATTCTAGTAGATAGACATGATAGGGTGCATGCAAAGGGTTAAACACTCCATAAGTGTTGTCTATCATTATTACTACTGCTACCTCTAGACCCACTTCATATTTTGCCTTCTCTTATTTGTGGTCATCCCAGATACATGCTAGTTGGAAATATTTCCCTCATCTCTTTCAATAACCCTTAGCTTTACCTACATTTGACACATTATTTATTATAGTTATTCATACACATCCTTTGCCTTTTTCAATACACTGACAGTGTCCTAAGGGAAACAGTTGTGTTTATTTTCTTTTGTATCTTCCCATGTACTAGTACAGTGCCTGGCCTGTCTTGACTTAATCTGATAAACTGAACAACCTTATGAGGAAAGGTGGGCAATTATTATGTTTGTTAAATAGAGGAAAAAGACTCAGAGTGCCCAAGTTGTTTAAAGCCCCATGACTTACAAATGATGAAGTTTGTACTAGATCTCACCTTGGAGTTCAGTACTAGCTTGTTTAGCTGCTGCTTATGTAACCAATTGCCAACCACCAGATTGTAACCCATTACTTTAGAGAGAAATTTCAAGAAGAAAAACTGACATGGAAGTTTGTTTCAATGTGTATTCAGTCCAGACAGACCTATTAAGGAGTCCACAAAAAATAGTTGGAAAGAGAGTACCATGAAGGTCAATCTACTACTATGAGAAAACTCATAGTAAGGAAACGAGGCACCTGAAGATGAGGCCTGAATTTGAATTAGCTAGTTGTGGAGCACTAGAAACTCTATGGTACTTCCTTGCTCCTCACTCTCCTTGTTTGTAAAATGAGGACATAATGGCTACTCAAACAAACCCACAAGTTTGTTGTGAGGAAACGTATGTCAAGTACACTTAATCCTTGTTATTCACAGTAACTGTGTTCTATAAAGCTGTTGCAAGCATTGAGTTAGCAGATATTGAACCAGTGCTCCTAAGGGAAATACAGGGTTAGGTTCCTGCAAGCCTCTAGTCACAACATTTCTATCAACCAATCAATATATAACCTTGTTTTATGTGTATTTTTGTTTAAAGATATTTAATATACGTTGTTAATTCATTAATATTGAACTCATGGCCAATGCCACTATAACTTAGGTATGAACAAAGCTTATCTAGTATTCAAATTTTATCTGCAGAGCACATCACAGCTTTCTTAGAAACAGTAGACAGCACTTCAGCACTGTGCCTGCAAATAAATAGCAAAATCACCAACAAAACCCACAAAAACGCAAAAACCATGACACTAAATATGCTACAAAAATGACACAAGTTTACTGGATGAGAGTGCGACAAGCATGTCAAGTATAACCTTGTTGAAGCCCAGCTGGGAACATGCCCATCACACTACTCATAGGTCTGCCACTCCGCACATATCTGTGAATGATCACAAAAAAGGTGCTAGTATTGATTTAGGGGTTACAAATAAACTTCAGCAAGTAGAAGAATTGCAAATACAGAATTCATGAACAATGAGCATTGACTGTAGGTAAGTTTTTAAAAATTGGGGTGTCAATAAGACAAAGGATGAAAGGTCATTCAAGAGAGAAGGTAAAAATGGTCAATGAGCATATGAAAAAATGTTCAACATTACTGCTCATCAAGGAAATGACAATTAAAACCAAAATGCAATACTACTACACATCTACCAAAATGGCCAAAATGAAAAAGACGGACGATATTCAATTCTGTCAAAGATGTTGTGCAGCAACAAGAAGTCTAGGGAAATATATGGAAGTTGAACTGCAAATGTTATGGCCCAACAATTATATTTCTAGATACATACTGAACAAAAATGTATACCTATTTTTACTAAGTGACATATATGGCCTGGCACGGTGACTCATGCCTGTAATCTCCCAGCACTTTGGGAGGCTGAGGCAGGCAGATCACTTGAGGTCAGGAGTTCGAGACCAGCCTGGTCAACACGGCGAAACCCTGTCTCCACTAAAAATACAAAAATTAGCTGTGCATAGTGGTGCGTGCCTGTAATTCCAGCTACTTGAGAGGCTGAGGCAGTGAAACCAGGAGGGGAGGTTGCAGTGAGCCGAGATTGCACCACTGCCCTCCAGCCTGGGTGACAGAGTGAGACTCCATCTCAAAAAAAAAAAAAAAAAAAGAAACAAAACTAAGTGGCATACATATGAAATGGTTTTATCCCTAATCACCTCAGAGTGGAAAGAAGATAAAGGTCCATCTAGTAGAATAGAAAAAAAAATATGGTTAAATTCACAGTGAAATATTATGCTGTTGTGAAGAAATTACAGCTACACTCAACAACATGGGTGACCTTCAGAAACATAATTGTGAGTCAAAGAGGCCAGGCATAAAAAAAGAAAATATACTGTATCTCTTTGTTTAGATAAATTTCAAAGGCAGGCATCACTTATATCTAGGGTTTGAACTCAGGGCAGTGTTTACTCTTGGCGTAATGGTGACTCAGTAGGAAGGTGGCTACTTGAGAGGTGCTGGCGACATCTGTTATTTGACCTGGGTATTTCACAGTATCCTCATTTTCTGAACTTGTGCACTTTACTGTATATGCTATATACTTCAACAAAATAAAAAATAGACTTTAAGGTGGAAGCAGAGACTTAACACGCACACACAATTTACTCAGCATCTCATTTAATCGTCACAACAATCCTGTGTTTTTAAACTTTGCCTGATAATAAAAATCACCAATGACACTTCTCAAAATTAGAAAATTACCAGATCCCATTCCAAACTGAATGTATTAGAACCTCTAGGGGAAGGTACCGAATGTCAGCCTTTTAATTAAGTGATTTTATAATCAACCAAGTTTGACATATATTGACAGATACGTGTCCTGAGAAGTAAGATTCAATGTGATCTCTAACATATAACAAGAACTTTATAAATGGTAGGTCTTTTTATTTTTAGATACAGTTGCTTCCATTTTACAGAGGAAAGATAGAAGCCCAGAGGAGGACTAAGCTAAGGTCACAGAGCTGGAAGCAGATGCCTTATATGAATTATCTCATTTTATGCTGATATCCACTCTGGGGAGTACATTCTGTTAGCCTCATCTTACCCATGAGCAAACTGTAGCTCAGAGACTTTAAGAACTTGCCCCAAAACACCTAGCCAAGGGGTGATGGCATCAGCTCAGTTTAACTTATAAGGCTCTGATGGATTTGCTTCTTAAAGTTCTGCCATACAATAGGAAAAGTGGAAGGAAGACAAATCCAGAAGCACTGAAGTCACATTTTGGTTGTTTTTTTTTTTTTAACATATTGGGTGCCTGGTCATTAACATATATTCATTTTCCGACTCAACATCTCCCCCTGTAAGAAATTAGGGCAGGCTGCTACTTTCCCAGCCTTATCTTTGAATGGAAAAGGTGAGAAGAAAAGAAAAACTATGCCTAGGATAGTTGTCACCTGTGCCATCCACCCTCACAAATAACAGACTTCATTTGGGCTTCTGGTACCAGTGATTGCGGAGAATTTGAAATTAGCCACCACACCTTTATTAAAATTATTCTTTTTTGAAGTTAGCTGTTGAGAAGTCCCTGTTGAAAACAGAGATTTCTCCTGTCCATGTTTTTCTTGGCTAAGTAATATTTCTGGAAGTTAAGGTTGTGGCTGCTACCTATTATGCAATGTTTCATCATTAGTGTCAAGGAGAAAAACGCTTTTGTCTCAGGCTGGAGCGAAGAGGTGTGTTTCTGACCTCCTTTTCTCATATAGTAGAATATGCTTCAATCTCATTGCTTACTACTTTTTCTAGTTCATTGAGGTAGGTTAAAAACCATGGTCACATTTTAGTGGGTAGGGTCTTCAAACTTTAAAGAAAAGAAGTGGCCACTGAACTCCATTTCTTCTCTTCTTGTATCTGTGTATCATCTATTTCCACCAATTGTTGCTCATCAATTTGAAAGGATCAGGACCTTCTTTTTTAGTGGGAGAGTCAGAAATCTATACTTTGTTATATGTGGCTCATTTCAGAACATTGAACACAGGCTGGACAGTTTAGGCTACTTTAACACTGAAGACCACAGGAAAATATAACTTTTTCTTGTCTGTTTGGCTTTCTTTTCTTTTGACACTGATGGATATAATTTTGACTTCACTGACATTTCAAAGGCAAGATCCTGACCTTGAATAAAGCTTCAATGAGAAGGTGGTAGAAATCCCCATTCAAAACTTCCAGCTAAGCTAAAGTCTCCAGTCCAGCTTTTACTGACAAAACCATAAGTGGGTCCTCACTTGCTTAGTGCTCATGCGCATATGATTCCCTGGCCAGAGGACCCTCTGTTATATGCTCATATTCCACCATGATCATAGTCACCTCATGTTCATCACTGTCACTATAATAATCTTTATTATCAATGTTAAAAAGCCATGGCCACTACTAAATAAAAGCCTTGACCACAATGGACTGATATCTCACCATTGAGGCAGCATGATGCTTGATATACTGAGTGATGCCCACATGCATAGACCTTTTCATCCTTCAGAAATGATTGATGTGGTTCAGCCCTCATCTCTCTTTCCCTCTGGGAGATCATTCACCATGCAGACCTGATCATGTTTACGTACAGTTCCAGATGAGACACAAAGATGACAGATAATGCTTAGTGCTTATGCAATCCCTCCTTCCCTATGAGATTACTAAACCAACAGAAGTGCTCAACATTCAGCTGGGAATGCAGAAAACAAACCAGACTTGGTGTTAGAAAAACCAACTGCAGCCATTTTTCTAACACTCTGGCTTTGATCAAATACTACAGTTTTGCTCCGAGTAATTTTGCTCCTAATCATTTAACTCACATGTGGTGGCGAAAGGTACATTAATCGATCATGTTTTAGATTCATTGACATTCAGCCCAAACATTCTGGCCTTGTAAGAACAGTCCAGTTTCACAGATGCCTGCAGGCAGTTGCTAAGCTGTTACCCTGTGCTTCAGAGAGGGGTAAAGTATCCCTTTGTGCAAGAGACAGAAATTCCTAAATCAAGATGATGGTGGGGAGGAGAAAGAGGAGGAGAAGGGAGGGCAGTGAGAGAGAAACCCTTCTTTTTTCTTGTTCAACTTTTCCATTGCAAAGTGGGGAAGTCAACTGGTTAAGGTTGAGGGGACACATAAAGCCAAGGCAAGCTTTTAATTAATGAGATAGGGCAACAAAAAGGCAGGAATATTGGCTTTGGAACCAGGCAGATCAAGACATGAGACCTGGCTCTGCTATTAATCTGCTGTGTCCCTTTGGAGAAGTTTCCTCTCTTCTCAGCTTTTCAGTTTTCACAGCTATAAAGTGGGGATAAAAGGTTTTTATATTGATTATAAGAAACATTCCTAATACGGGTACTAGCACATTGCTTGGCTTTCAATAAAAGACAACAATTAGTTTTCTTTAATTCCAAATGTTGAGTAGATACAAGAACACAAAGGTAAAAAGGATGCATACCTAGTCCTCTGGGTGCTCACCACGTAGTAAATGAGATGCTGTGTTACCTGATTGCTATAATAAAGGAGAGTGATTCTAGGTTCAAGTTAGAATACAGTATCACAAACGTGCCTGTTATCCAAGTAGAAAGCTTGAAGTCATCTCAAGTTTTCTCCATCTTTTTCTTCTAACATGTAATTATTCACTAAGTCCTACCACTTTTATCACTAAAATATTTCTTGATTTAAAAACTTTTATTTTTATGTCTGTCTTTATTACTCTTGCTCTTGTTTGGGACCTAATTATCTCTATTCCAGCTTATTGAAGTTCCCCCCAACTGATATTTTCTAATCTTTCTTTACTTTAATTCACTTTTCAAACAACATATCTTTTTGAAATAGCTCAAATTCTAACATTTGAGTGTTTCATATAATCTCCTAAATAGGGTTTTATTGTTTGTCTCAGCAGTCAGGATCACCCATTTTTTTGTTCCAACCACCCTTTATACCAGTGGTTCTCAACTGGAGGTGATTGTCACAACTTGGGAAGAGGGCTTGCTGCTGGCATTTAATGGGTAGAGGCCAAGGATGCTGCTTAACATTCTACAATGTACAGGGCAACTGCCTACAACATTGAATTATTCAGCCCAAAATGTCAATCGTGCCAAAATTGAGAAAACTTTCTTTCTTGCTGAGGTAATGGTCATGAAGAATAACCCAAGGGCCAGAGCAAGGTTGAAAACAGAAAAAGTAAATGCTAAGTTGCTATTGCTAGTCAATCAATGGGAGGCCTAGAGAAAGCAAGTTGGACTATAGACCAGAATGAGAGATTCAAGAATGAGTGTGCCTTTCTTCTGTATCATTTACTACACATGGAGAAAATGAGCATAAGTAATAAGGAAGATGGGTTGTAATGGACAGCTGGGTGTCAAACAACCTTCACAGGAACACTGGGGCAATTCAGATGTGGGGTGATCATTTTGGGTCGAAACTGGGAAGATGGAAAAGGAGAGAAATGTTGTATTTTTTCTAGGATGCCTGAATTTTAAATTTTTGTTAAGAAAGTACATCTTGTAAACATTAATCATCTCTCTCAGAGGTCAGAACAGAGATCTACATTAAGTAAATGCAAAAAAATGTATAACACAATTTCTGAAACTACAAATTTATAACATCAAAATAATTCAAGTAACAGAAATTCAACAAAAATAATGAAGATAATGTTAACAGTTAGGATAGTGGTTTCGATTAATATATCACCTTTAACCTGAAGAGTTTGATGAAATGAAAAAATTCAAGTTAAGTTTCGATAGTGATATAAGACATTGTGTGATAAAACCTTTAGTGGTGCTATTTTCAGACAAAATATAAATGTCCAAGGTTCCAGATGTAAGGCACTGCAAAGTTTTCATTATTTATTTATTTATTTATTGCCAGAGGTCTCTGAATAAGAGATAATTTGAAGGAAGAATTTAATGATAAGATTTATGCAAAGAATATACAGGCACACACCTTCTCGATATGAAAATAAGCAGAGCTGAATTTCTTAGGTTGCTGTGGCTGATTTGTACTTGCATTAGGACCTCTGTGAAGTGACATGTATAATTCATCACAAATATTATTATTAATATATCTTAATATAGAAGATGAATCATTGTGTAACTAAATTGCATCCTGCCTCAGCTGTTACCTAATTAAAAAACTGAGACCAACAGAGAGAAATATTAATGGCACGCAATTTGGTTTAAATCTTAGTTCACAAAGAGATCTCAAAAATAATTGTATGTTTTGCCATGAGGAATACCTGTTATGCAAAACCATTTTCCTACCAATTCCCTTGCTCCCCAGAACAAATGAATGACTGCTCCATATTTACATGTTTATTTTATCTCAGGTTGTCAATAAGACCATTAGACCATTAGACAACATTCAGCTTTAGAGACTGAGAAGGAACAGAAAAGATAAAACTGTAATTACAGGGTGAAATAAGGAATTTATTTTTAACCTCATAGAGGATTGGACTTTAATGAGACATGATTTTAAGTCTGGAATGAAAGATTTGCAGTACGGAAAAATAGTTGAATGGGATCACTAACCCAATCTTGTTTTTAACAGGATGCTTTCTAAATGACCATAGCTTACTTCCGTGTAATACTGAGCAGTTGATATGTGAAGACTTATAAGTGGGTTATTTCGTTTGATCTTCACTGCAACCGTGACATAAGCAGAGCAGGAGGCACCATTCCCATTTTACAGATTAGGGAAAAAAATCATTCACAAAATACAAACGGTTTCTTTGAAGTCACACACAAAGTACCCTACCTCTTATCTAAACTGGGATTCTGGGGGACACTAAGATGGCCATTATTGACACTTCTAAAATCAATATACTAAAACAATTTCTAAAAGCATGTTAAATTAAGAAAGTGATGTATTATTTGTATAGTTTCTGAATCTATTATCTTATTTGATCCTCATAATAATTCTCCAAGCTAAGTAATATTTTTCTAATTTAAAGATAAGGATATTAATGACCAAAAACATTATGAGACTTACTCAAGATCACCATTTTAGGGGCATGGCTGAAACGCAAGCCCGTGTGTTCTGAGCATAAATTCAATAAGGTTCTATTATTCTTATTCTGAAATGTAGCTACAGTGTCAGTGGATACCAAATTTCTAAGACTGTTTAACTTCCAATAAGACACTTGGAACTCCAAAGTAAAGAACCAGATAAATGTATGTGTCATATTGAAGTTTCAAGTACTGCCAGGGATAGGAAAAATACTTCTTTTTTGGTAAGTCTGCCTTTCCCAGTGTCCTAAGGCTTAGTGTGTGTGGGCAGCTCTCAGCTCTGCCTAGGATATCCTGATAAGGAAACTGACCAATCTGATTCCCTATACAAATGGAAAGAAATACAAGAAAATAAACATGCAAAACAAATGGCCAATTAACTCTTTTCTGAGAGATTGAAGCAAGGAAGATGCTCAAAAAAAGTAATTGATTATTTTAAATGTAGCTGTGTGCCTTTAAATGCAATCTGTAATGACTTATGACTCCAGCGACCCATCTTGATTACTGCCTGTTGCCATTCATTATCACCATGGAAACAGCACTGTTGCCAGCTGTGTGCTTGGTGGTGGAGTGGAGGCGATGCTGTTGGCTAAGGACAAGAAGCTAGTACCTGCGGGGTTCTGGATTTGCAGGAGTTTTTTTAGGGAAGAAGAGAAAAATTGGGAGGACATGGTGCCCTCCCTCCTGCAGCAAGCCCCTAGATGGGGTGCGATTCAGAAAGAAACACTGGAACAGATGGTCTCAGTGCCCTTATCTCTCTCTGGAAACAAAACAAGATGAGATCAGAAACATTCCAGTCTGGGAGATAATCCACCGGGCAGCAGAAGGCATGAGGAAGGGGCAAACTGTGTGCAAATTTCATTAACACAATTTCTCATGGAGACTCTTCAAGCATGTGAGCCAATCTTCTCAGCTGCCTCAACCCTAAGCTTTTAGTATATGAAAGCTCCAAGGGTGATCTACGAAATCCATCTAGCCTCTCTCCACCTGACTTCATCTCAATTTCATCCCTATCTTCCCTCTAATTTAGTTTTCAAACCCTCTCTTCACTCCTTCCTATATATGCCCCTTAGTCTTTTATACCTGCCTGCTTTCTCTTGTCTTCCCTTTCATATCTCATTAATGATACTAACATGATAGAGTAGGATGGGAAAACGACATAATCCATTACAATATCCTCCTGTCACAGATGTGAAAACTGACATCCAGAGTGGTTTCAGGAACTCCCCAAAACCACATGGTGAGTTCTCAGCAGAGTCAGTACTGAAACCCAGGTCTCCAAATTTCCAGTCCAGTGTTTCTTCTAGCAGAGTGCTGCTCTATCATATTCTCTCTTCACTTCTGAGACTAATTTCCTGCTACACAGAAGTACAGACAAATTTCAGTTCTCCAGGCCAGTTTGATTCATCCTTGCTTTCATGGAGCATTTCTCTCTGCAGAACTTGGTTTGCTTGCTCCAGAGACAGAAGATTCATCCTTATGAGATATTCTGGAGGGAGAGGAGAGGGGACAAGATGGTTTAGTCATCTTTCCGCTTTACTTAGAGTGAGTATTAAAAGTACCTGGACACAATATAGCTCTAAATGGGTATATGAAAAAGTGCTACGAAAATAAGAATGTTATGACTTTGCACTGCTAAACTCTGCTTGGGCTCCAGGCTATTGGGGGAATGAGAGACATCATCTCTGAGTTTGCTACAAAAGTGTTTCACACAAACATCATTTGGTTAGCAAATAGATTTTTACACATGACATTACATTCAACGTCTGAGATCTCTAAAGAATGCCTGCAATCAATGTCTGATGTTAAAATAGAGGCAGGTTGATAAATTTAAAAACATACATTCAGAACTTGAAGACTATTGATCTGGGCCTCAGTCCTGACTCTGCAGCTGAAGTATCTACAAAGCTGCGATTGAGCCCCTTTGCCTTAACCTCCATGACTTTGTTTGGACATCAGATTGTATTATAGGACAGACATTTCCCCTAAAAGGCCTTCTCAACTTCAGTCTAATGGTAATGATAATTGCAGAGGCAGGAATTGTCACCCTTTATTGACCCTTACTATGTGCCTAGGGATTTTGCAGACATTATTATCTCATTAATGCTTACAACTGCCCACATAGATAAGTATTGCTATCCCATATTAGAAATAAGGAAATAAATTCAAAGAAGTTAAGAAAGTTGCCTAGGGTCATTATGTTCTAATTTAAACAGCAGAGCTAGGATTCATATTCCGGTCTGTAAGACCAACACCACTTCACCAAATGATAATGTCTTTGAACATGCTATGATTTTTGCTATCCTCTCTGACTTCTTTTTTTTTTTTTGAGATAGAGTCTCGCTGTGTCGCCCAGGCTGGAGTGCAGTGGCACGATCTCAGCTCACTGCAAGCTCCACCTCCCAGGTTCACGTCATTCTCCTGCCTCAGCCTCCCCAGTAGTTGGGACTATAGGTGCCCGCCACCATGCCCGGCTAATTTTTTGTACTTTTAGTAGAGACGGGGTTTCACCGTGTTAGCCAGGCTAGTCTCGATCTCCTGACCTTGTGATCCGCCCGCCTTGGCCTCCCAAAGTGCTGGGATTACAGGCGTGAGCCACTGCGCCCGGCCTATCCTCTCTGACTTCTTAAAAGCCACACATTCATTTATTCCATGGGTATTTATTGGGTGACTAACATAGACAACTTGTTAAGGAGTTGGGGATACGGTGATTTCAAAAAAATGAAGCTTCTACACTCCTGAAGGTCACAGTCTATTTTATGTATAAGGGGAAAACAGATGGTATTCAAGTAAACCAATAAATATCCATGTATCTTTAGATAGAGATCAATGCTCTGAAGAAAAATGGAATGGCATAATAAAGCCATTTTAGATGGCTTTCATAAGCTAGTGACATTTAGGCTGAAAATGGAAATATAAGAATGAATCAGCCTTCCAAAGAGCTGGGGGAGGAGGTATCAGGTAGGGAATGACAAGGGCAGAGTTACCAGGAGGGAAAGAGGTTGACATGTTTAAAGAACAGCAAGTAGAATGGAGATAAAGGGAAGATACATCTTAGTGAGCAAAAAAAACAATGTCAAGTGATGAAGTCAGAGGTAGACAGGAAGCATTGTAAGGTCATTGGGCTCCATTATAAGTGTGAGAAGACATCAGAAGGATTTAAACATCTATAACCAGGATGTATATATGTGAATATACACTCTCTGGAGTATAAATATAAAATGGTTTTAATTTCTTCAACAGCTACCTCAACTATACTTCGGGGAAGTTTCATTAACAATATCATGGTCTTGTTCCTTTACTTCTAAGGTTGTTCAGAACTAAAGTGTTCTAGATATTATATTTAACTCTTAGTCATTTTAATATCATTCTCAGTCTACTTTGAGGTTTATTCCTTCTTGCCTTCTCAGTATAGACCACATTTGTCTAAGGTTTTAGTGTAGGCATCTACAAAGCTTTTCTTAAAAAAACCCAGATAGTAGACATATTAGGCTTTGCAGGCCAAATGTTCTCTGTCACAACTCCTCAACTCTGCCGTTGTAGTGTGAAAGCAGTCATAGACAATACATAAATGAATGAGCATGGCTGTGTTCCAATAATACTTTATTTACACATACTAAAATTTGAATTTTCTAAAATGTTCTCATATCAAAAAACTTTATTCTTCTTTTGATTTGTTTTTTTCCTAACTTGTCTCACAGATCAAACAGAAACAGGCAGGATTTGGCCCACAAGTTATAATCTCCAGATTCCTGCTCCAGTGGCATGGAGTTAGAGGAGCTGTATGGGATATGGTCCACTTTTTATACAATTTACCTCTCCCCTATTTTCTTGTCTCTCATCTGAGGAGCAGAGCCAGGGCAGATTGACGTCTTCTATATACCTGCCTCTTTTAGGCCATTTTTATGTCGCTAAAAATAAACACCTGAGACTAGGTAATTTATAAAGAAAAGAGGTTTAATTGGCTCACAGTTCTGCAGGCTGTACAGGAAGCATGGTGCTGGCATCTGATCAGCTTCTGGCAAGGCCTCAGGGAGCTTTCAATCATGGCAGAGGGCAAAGGGGTAGCAGGCATGTAACATGGCAAGAGCAGGATCAAGTGAGAGAGAGAGAGAGAGTCAGGGAAGAGGTACTATGCTCTTTTAAACAACTGGATCTCATAAGAACTCAGAGCGAGAACTCACTCATCACCAACAGGATGGTGCTAAGCCATTCCTGAAGGATCCCTCCTCATTTATGAAGGATCCACTCTCATCCACACCTCCCACCAAGCCCCATGTAAAACATTGAGAATTACATTTCTACATGAGATTTGGATGGGACAAACATCCAAACTATATCAAAGCCCATGGTTGGTTTGTCTGTTCTCACTGTTGGTTGTCAGCACTTCTCTGGCTGACATTTAATGGGAGTAGTAGAAACTGTGAATGTCCCATCATTATTCTCTCAGCCTTTTTCTTTCTTAGTAAGTTGGCTGACTTCCAGCTGCAGCACCTATATCCTTTTGCTTAGGTCTTTCTCTGGCTGCTATCTCCTACTCTTTGTTTGCAGTAGTAGGTTGAAAGTTCTGGAAAATTAATATTCTGCAGGCGCAGCCCTCAAGCAGTGATTGACAGCAGTGAGTAGATAAAACTTTCAGCTTTCTTTCTTCATGAATAATCCTAAGGTGTGTGTTCCACATTGGCCCCAGTGCTCCCCAGAAGGATGTAGCCCCAGTTGTCCTCAGTGGTGACTTGTTTGATAATACATTTTTATTGGTTACTTTTCTATCACTGTTTTACTTTCTCACTCCAATAGGATCACTTCTCTAATAAACATCTTGAACTTGAATCATTTTCTTAGGGTCTGCTTCTAGGGAAAGTAAAACCTATAAAATAGGTATGTGGATAGACTCTCTGTGTCAGCCAGTGTCCAATGTTGGGTCCCTTTTGGGGCATGTGATGGGAGCCTTAGAAGTCTTTCTGTAAATAGTTAGAGGTTTGTGTTGTCTTCAATTGCCTGAAATTTATACAGAGAGATAGAAGTTTTGACTTAAATGCATGTGTCTCTAAAGGGCAGATGTAGGATCATCAAAGGAAAGTTATGGAAAGGTATAGCTCAGAAAACGAAGGGAGTTTTCATAGTCATATTCATCATGAATTAGATTGGTTTACCTTATGAGTCAGTGAGTGCCTAATCAATGGATGTATCCAAATAAAATTCCGCTGGCAACTTCTTAGTAGGAATGCTAAATAGAATCCAATCGTCCGACTGAGGTTACACTGGCATATGCTTTAAGATTCCTTCACATTCTTGCAGTCTTGAATCTTGAGATTAAATATAGAAATCTTAAAGTACTGAGAAAGGCAAACAAACCAAATGTCAGGAATTGATTTATCACAGGGAATAATTCTTATTTAAGTTGTGATGACAGAGTTTAGGAAATTGTTTCTTACCCAAAACCTTATAACAGGTTTTACAGGATAGTTTCCCGAGGGTTCTGAAATCATCGATGTGGAGAACAGTGACTCATATTCCAGCCTGACACATCCTCATACCTACAGAGAAATTGATCCAGACTTGGACAACTGTAAACTCCCTCAGGAAGAATTATGGCACAATTATCTTTCTATCCAGTTTCTTTCTTTCCTTTTTTTAAGAGAAAACTGTGGGAAAAATAAAATGTTTTATTGCTCTTAAAATCACGACAAATATTTATTGGGGTAATTCTCTAGTTATCACCACTAATTGCAAACCCTGATCACATTGTAAATCTTATTAGTCTCATACTTATTGAAGAAACTCATCTGACTTGGGTACTTGGTTAGTGGGTCTTTTTTATGCCCTACAGAATGGTATTTTAAAATTTCACTTGAAACTGGCAAGGGTGATGGAGATTAGAGATTGGCCAGAAAATGCCATAAAGAGAATGAATCATTTAGAATCGTAAGCAATGGAATTAGGGACATTTTCAGAGACTTTTAGAACAAAAGCTTGTGATTCAGTGTTGTGCAGAGGACAAATGGAATTATCGCATAGGTCATTGTCAGCTGATCAGCATTTTAGTCTTGATTCTGTTCCTATTTCACCAAGTAGTAATAGGTAAGTCAGTTCTTTTCACTGAACTTTATTTTTTTTTATCTGTGAAGTTAAGGAATTAGACTAGTGATCACTAAGTTCTCTTCAGCTTTAAAATGGTGTGATTCAGAGTTGTATGTATTATTATCATTTCCCAAAGCAATTTTCCTAGACATTCAGTTAATAATGTGAGATGAATACATACATGATGACTACACACACACACACAGACACACACACACTCACAGAGTGAGATGCCATCTTAAAAAGGAAGTAGAGTGACTGGAAGGGCACCACCAAGAAACCAGAAAAGATCTATCCATGTGGGTGTTTAAATCCTTTAAGTTACAGTTGGCAAGAGATAAATGAGGAGTAAGAGCGTCTTAAATCATAGAAAATGCATTTCTTGGGAAACTAAGTGGCAGATCACTATGGGTTACATTCTTCTTGCGTTTGCCTATCTTTATCAAGAGATGAAATTAGCTCAAGAAAGTTCCAGCCGAAGACAGAAGGGGGCAGTATCAGCTTTCATGTATACACTAAAGGGCAACAAAGTTGGATCAGGTGTGCTGATAAATGTTTAACAACAGGCTTTCCAAGTAGAAAAAGCCCCTATATGACATTCCTGATGTCCTGGGAAAATACCACCAAAGTGGAGATGGAAATAAGTGTGTACAACTAGCTCTTGTGATCCGGTATGAACTGACTGTGGTGCATTGGTTGTATGTAAAGGAAACATCATTTAGAAAGTAAAGATTTTGATTTTCATTTTCAGCAATGGAAACAGAGGCTTAGCAGGATGGACATCTTGATTAATTTTATACAGCTAGACCATGAAGGAGACAGAAGATTAAGAATAGCAGTTATACATGCCAACCCCTACATTAGCTTTAATCCTGATTCAAGTGTTGAGATTCCAAGTCTCATATTCCCCCTGTTAATGCCTGTGGTAACCTTTAGGTAGTTACCTCTGGTTGTTTTCACTCCCTTTCCTGGGAGGCATAATCAGAATGTTCCTGTTTTCAATATCATTAAGCTCCAAGAGGACCTGAAAAATGTATTAATCTTCTCAGCCAAGAGTCTGGACCAACTGAGAAATAAGTCAAAAAAAGAAAACAAACAGGCTGGGCGTGGTGGCTCATGCCTGTAATCCCAGCACTTTGGGAGGCCAAGGTGGGTAGATCATGAGGTCAGGAGATTGAGACCATCCTGGCTAACACAGTGAAACCCCGTCTCTACTAAAAATACAAAAAATTAGCCGGGCGTGGTGGCAGGCGCCTGTAGTTCCAGCTACTCGGGAGGCTGAGGCAGGAGAATGGCATGAACCCAGGAGGCGAAGCTCGCAGTGAGCTGAGATCACGCCACTGCACTCCAGCCTGGGGGACAGAGAGAGATTCTGTCTCAAAAAAAAAAAAAAAAAAAAAAAAAAAAAAAACAGAAAACAAACAGAGTTAAAATATAAACCTTGTTGTAGATAAAGTTGATACTGAAGAAAATGACTTATGCTGCAAGAAAGTAGCTTTCCTCATGTCGAATCCCAGGATTAGACAGACTTAGAAATCCAGTGACAAATTATGTCAGGTTAAGACAGGCCTTTCCTTGTTGACATTTATGGCATTGAAGAGCAGAGAAGAGCATGTCCCTCCTGGAAGCAGTTCTTCCACAACTGGCAGAGAGAAATGGAGAGGTTGCTTATTTCTGGATCTTCTTCCTAAATTCAAAAATCAAATAAGTCACTCCACTTCCCTTTGTATAAAAATAAACCTCAATCTTTCTTAAAAAAAAAAAAAAAAAAAAAAAACAGAAGAGAGCTAGGCCTGGTGCCTCAAGCATATAATCCTACTTTGTAAGGCCCAGGTGGGAAGATTTCTTGAGGCCAGGAATTACAGACCAGCCTGGGCAACAAGATGAGATCCCATCTCTATAATTTTTTTTTAATTAGATGGGCATGGTAATGTGTGCCTATAGTCTCAGCTACTCAGGAGGGTAAGGTGGGAGGATCACTTGAACCCAGAAGGCCAAACCAGCTGCAGACAGCCATGATGACACCACTGCACTCAGCCTGGGCAACAGAATAAGATCCTGTCTCTCAAAAAAAAAAAAAAAAAAAAAAAAAAAGAAGACAATTCATTCCACAAGACCAGTATTACCCTGATACCAAAGCCTAACAAAGACATTACACACAAAAAAAGAGAGGCTAATATCCCTTAAGAATACAGATGCAAAATTCCTCAACAAAATATTAGCAAACTGAATCCAGGAGCACATAAAAAGGATTACAAAACAAGTGGTATTAATCCCAGGAATGCAAGGTTGGTTCAACCCCACACCATAATCTCAATAGATGCAGAAAAAATATTTGACAAATGCAACACTTTTTTATGATGAATCCACTCAATAAACTAGGAGAGGTGAAAGGCCATCCACAAAATGCAAGTGAAGCTTCCTTCACATGGAGGAAATGGGGAAGATACCTCCTCCCTAAAAATTAAAAAAATATGTAAATTTGGTCAATCAGCTGGATTTTCTGATGCCTACTGAGTGGGAATGGCAACTGTTATGACTGAGAAGAATGGAAGGAAAATTTTTGAAGCAGATCTGCATAGGTTGCATGGCATAACAGAGTTATACAGATCTTGGATTGAATAATGGCCTTATGGCTTATCAGCTGTATGATTTAGGGGCATCTTAAACTCTGTGAGATTCAGTTTGGTCACTGGTAAAATGAATATAATAATACTTATTTCCCACAGTTATTACAGAATCAGGGTTAATATTTGTAAAGAGTCTAGCGCATGTCAGGCTCAGACTAAGCACTTTGTAACGGTAATTTTACTATTGTCAATAGTTGTGGAGGGCAGGGTGGTAGGATGGGAGGGGTAGTCAAGTTGACTAAAGGGACATCCACTTAAAAAACCAAGTAGGACAACAATTAAAAGAGAAGAAGGGTCTCTCTGGCTTATTCTCATGGCAATTTTTGCAATCCTGGGTAAATCATAAATTTGATTCTGGCCTTCACTTTCCTCATCTGTAAAATGGAACAAGTGAGTTAAAAGATCTTTGGAATCTCTCTTATCTCTAAAATTCAGTGACTCCACGAAGTAGAAGATGGCACAGAAGGGAGGTGGGAGAATGTCAAGTGCGACCTTTTCAGTATACTTGTAGAACGTGTTTGAATACAAGCTCCAGTTTGCTTCCACCAAAGCTAGCAAGAAGAAAGAACATCAACACAATGACACACTTCTTTTTGGCTCTAAAAGGCTTCCAGATTGTGTCTAATTTTAAACCACTTTCTGGAGACCAAAGAGATGCCTGAGGACAGCTTGACAATAAATCTTTCAGCACACATAACTCTTCTCTTTGTCATTTCAACATGAGCATTTCAAGTGTCCTCCTCCAGAGTTGTCAATCTGGCACCTGTCACTGGCCTCTGATTATGAAAGTATTTAATTTTTCCAAGACAAATTGGCAGAATGTCCAAAGAGAGGGAAGAAATGACACAGGAGAGATGGAAAATGCTGATTTGTGGGGAAGGCTTATGCATGGCTCAGAATCCAATAAACATCCTCAAAAGGAAGTCAAATGCAGTGGTTTCCTTCATCATCAGTATCAATAGAGTCACTGTGGACAAATTCAGTAATCATGTTAATAACCCATTGAATGTCCTAGCCTCACAGTGCTCTAAGATTGCCTCCTGTAAGGACCTTTATTTTCACAAATTCTCTGTAGCCTCCCACATTCAAAGTCACAGTTAAGAAATGGGTCACCTTATAGAAATTTCAAGATTCTGCTTTCAAGATTTCAAACTCAGAAAGCCTTCTTTATAATCACAACCTTAAAAGAACTTTGATAGCTTCCCACACCTATAGGATGATGTTCAAACCCTTATACTCAGAGATCAATTGTCATTTGCCTTCAACCTATTTTCCCTGCATTGAGACATTTCCATTACTCTGAATTAATCATGACTCCTGGCTGTATGTTCACCTTGTTCCAGAATCTCTTTTCTTAATATCTCTACTTCAGAGTTTCTCAACCTTAAAACTAATTAAATTTTGGGTAAGGTCATTCTTTGTTGTGGGAGTTGCTTATAGGTGGTAAAATCTTTTGAAGCCTCCCTGGTCTCACTAGATACTAATAGCACACCTCAAATTGTGACAACAAAAAGTATCCCCTGGGAGGTAAAAATACTACTAATTCTTATTCATTCTATATAATTATATTTTTGTACCCACTGGATGACACAGTCAATAATAATTAATTGTACATTTTAAAATAATTAAAAGAGTATAATTGAAATATTTATAATACAAAGAAGGGATAAATGCTTGAGGTGATGGATACCTCCTTTACTCTGATGTGATTATTATACATTGTATGCTTGTATCAGAAGATCCCATGTACCTCATGAACATAGGCACCCATATGTACCCATAAAAGTCTTTTAAAAATGCCCCTGATTGAGAGCCACTGCTTTACTTGAAAAACTTCTAATCCGCCTTTAACTCAATTCAAATGTCACTTCTTCTGTAGAGTCTTTTCCAACTTCTTTAGGAAAACCAATACATTTCCATTCGTGACTTTATTATAATTATGGTCAGGAATATTACATTGTAGTTATTTGTAGTTTATCTTCTCAACTAGACTGAGCTTTACTCGGAGAAGAGCTTTGTCATATTCTTAATCATATTCTCATCCCTCACTATAGTTTCTGGAGCTGTCACCATTGCTGGTGATCAAGCTCTGTTAATTTATCAGATATTTCTATCATTCCTATGAATTAGAAAGATCAAATATTATTTATTATTTTCAGTATGTGGATAATGTTTCCATTAGGCAGATGCACTTCCAGTTGTAAGTAATAGGAATATAGCTCAAACTGGCCTGGGGAAAGCGTTATATGTAAAATGGCTCATGTACTTAGAAAAAAAATCCAGATTTGGACTTCAGGCATAGCTGAATCCAGATGAATAGATCCTGAGTAGGGAACACATAATAACTGCAGATTAGAAGTAAACTAATCTGCAGTAAACTAGTACATTAGGTAAAGAAAATGTACTGTAGTAAACTAGTACAGAAGGTAAAAAAATTTCAGTGAACTAGCCTAAACCACAGAGTCAGGCCAAGGGTTGAGAATGGGAGTAAATGACAACACGGATTTTATTCATTTGCTTAAGTGTTGATTCTCCTAATGTTTCTGTAAGTAGAGACAATGATTTATTTGAGATAAGAACTCAAGTGATGGGTGTGGATCCACACTATTTTTTTTTACGTAGCATAGAAGTGTACTCATGGTTCATTGACTACCATAACCGGAGTAAGTGATATGCTTCCCAGGTCAAAGGAAACTAAAACTGAAGGATATTATAGTTCTAGCTACATCAGTTCCCAGGAATAACTTAATTTAGGCAATAAATCTGCTATTCCTTGACCCATGTCACCTAAACTTAATGTCTGGGGTTTGGGGCTTGAACTATTTTCTGTGCCATCAGCGAGTCATTGTCCCTTTATCTTTGCCTGCATGGTAGGCCTAAGAATTTTTAATGTATGCTCTCTTAGCATCTGTTATTGTTGCTGTTGTTGATTTTTGAGTGGAAGTCTAGCCACAGTTCACACAACGGAATATCTGGTACTTGAAACTAGCTCCTTTGACACATAAGTGATATGTTTTCTTTACCAATATAGTATGAATCAAAAGCTGATAAACTTCATGACAAAAGAATACCGCAGATTGGGCAGGTAGGTGAAAATTCTGAGACACAGATCAACCGGGGATCTTCCCAAGATCTGAGAGGGGTTGCAATTTGGAGATATCATTGCAGGCAGCTCTTGTTCAAAAGAAGACTTTCCTTAAAGTCAGAAGGTACAAATCTCTGAGCTGAAATAACATGTAGAGTAGAAAGCGCCAGACTAGGAGGGCGACAACCTGGACTTTATCTACTTTGGTGAGACCTTGTTCAAGTCACAGAATTACAAAATAGCAACTAGAAGGAACTTTAACCATAAGTTGCAAGCCTCTTATTTTTGATGGTGTGGGTGTTGGTTCACAGAGACAAAGGGGCTAAGTCAAAACTGTAGATTGGTAAAATCAGGATTAAAACCAAGATCTGTTAACTCTGCAGTTGCCTACTAATATCTCCTTTGATGTCCATAATGTTCCTGTTATACAGATATTATTAGTTTCTCCATTTAAGAATAAAATCATCTGTATCCAAAGAGACTTCACCTTGGGGTCCTTAAGTAAATATAAGGATTGAAATTACATCCCTGGAACTAGTGTTTCAATTATAAGCTCAGATTCATTTTTAACACTATCTGTGAAATGTGCTGAAGACTAAGGGGTCTTCCTGTTTTATTACTGCTAACCATTGCCTTTGCCACATAAACCCTTCCTCAGAAACCATAGCATGTGCCATAGTGAGCTTACTTGAAAGCAGTCTCCTAAGAGAGTCAAAACAGCTGCATACTGAAGAAATAGCCTTTTGAGAAGGCAAAGAACAATCAAATAATAAGGAGATGGTATGAATTCACTGGTGTGCTTACTCCTTTAGTTGCATTATTATAGTATGATTAGACATATTTTGATTAGACTTTGTCTTACTTTATAAATGAAAGAAAAAAACAGACTCAGAAACCTAGCATGATCAGCTCAAGGTCACCCAGTGATTAAGTAGAGATGCAAATCTATATGTGATGCCAAATCTGCCCCTCACCATGCCATTCAAAAAGCAGAGTAGAAACAAAGATAAACTGATGTATTCACCTACTAAAATTAAGATTAAATGTTTACAGTTCTCTAGCCTCAGCTTTCTCAAAATTCCACATGAAGCTGAAATCAAACTTGGGCCCAGTTCATAGAATTACACCCATCTTTATTCCCTGGGATCTAAGTGTGTTCCCTCCAAATGGAATGAAAGAGATTCTTCATCTCTATCTGAGGTTCAGGTAACACAGGCTTGCCCTCTCTCATCTCCCAGAAATATGAGCCTACTGATGGCTCCTTGACTTTTAAAAATTTCACATTTTATAAGAGTTTTAGGGAAGATTTGAAGAATTTTTTAAACATCTGAAAATAAAATAAAAGTTTGACAATGACTAAATTGAAGGCATTTATAATGTGTTGCAAAACAGAAATGGTTTAAGAAAGAAATATATATGGGTCCATATGCTAGATCTGCCATTTACTAGTTATATCAGTGTAAGCAAAATCTACCACTCTGAGCACTTCTGTATTTCCTCACCTGAAAAAAAGAGGGTAATATTAGCTACATAGTCCCTGATATAACAATGATAAAAAAAATGCATCTAATGACACAGTTATCTTGAAGATTAAATGATATAAAATAGTTGCATACTTAGTACTGACCCATAGTATGCCTTTAATATATATATATGTCAATTACTATCATACTAGCGAAAGATGATTAATATTTTTAAACTCAATTTTTACTCATCTGTTAAATAAGGGTAATATTCCCTGTGGGATTGCAGAGATGATTAAACGAGATTTATGGGAAAACACCTAGCATAATGCTAACGGGTGTTTAACGTACATGAATTGACAAATGTTAGAAAAAAAGACAAACGTTTAAATGTACATATGTATGCTTTATGTGCCTTCTTATTCCCAGTCCTTAGCCTGTGTTTTACCCCTGAGTGGCCACATTCTTAGAATTATTTGCAGTAGAGAGACACTGATGCTAGTTCCCATGCATGTGAAACTCAATCATAGAGCTGGAGACGCAAGTTTAAATGCCATGGCTCTCTAAGGAAATAATCAGGGATGTGCACTTGTCTGATCATCACGGTATTATTTCAGTATTAAGATGTCATCAAGCCCCACAATCTACTAGCAGAAAATGGTAAATTAAATTATAAAATATCTACATAATTAAATCTTACACAGCCAATAAAAAACATTTTATATAGGATGTTTGATAAACTTGTCTGATTATAGGGGTCTCCTAGTGTTTTATAAAAGCATTGGCCCCACCCTAGACTTATTGAAGCAAAATCTCTGATGGCTGGATATGTGTATTTTAATCAAGTGTCCTTAGTGGTTTTTGTGATCAGGAAAATTTATGGAATTCTATTATAAAAAGTGTATTTTTAATGCTAAAAGAAAAAATACTATTAAAAAATATGTACTACCACTTTACTTTTTCACAAAAAGAAAATTAAATTAAAAAGTGACAGCAGCTTTTTTTGGTATTGAAATTACCATTGCAGTAGTTATGAGCATGGTTTTTCATGTCAGAAGACCTGGTTTGAATTACAGAACTGCTATTTCCTAGCTGGGTAACACTAGAAAAGTATTGAAACCCACTGTGCATTAATGCCTTCATCTTTAAAATGGGGGAATAAAAGTACAAATCTTCTGTGTCATTGAGAGATTAAAATAATATAAATACAATTTATTGTTAGAGTTATTAGGTGAACTTCCACTTCCAGCTATGAGGAAATAAAATGGTACAGATTACTTTCTCACTGCTACCAACTATAAGCTGGAGAAGACATAGGAAACAACTATTTGCAGAGATTGTGGACAGCTTAGAGCTGCGAGCTTCATGTAAATAAAAACAAAGGAGGTGAGTCGTCTTGTCTAGGCTTTCTGCCTAGAGATAGTTCTTACTCTGTGTTGCGCAGAAGGGAATACAAAGAGAGTTCAGTGGTCTTGCTAAATTTAAGAGACTGGAGTTTCGGGAAGAAAGGTGGTAAGAATTGGTGAGGCAGAGCACCTAAGAGGAGAAAAAGGTCCTAAAATCTGCATAAGGGTCCTTGTGAGTATTTAGCTTATTAAAACCATGTTTATGCACAAAGTGAAACCCCAAAAGGTCAGAAGATAAAAATGTTGCAAGAAAGAAAAATTACCGGGAAGCTGTAAGATAAACAACTTCCAGGCTTACCTGTGGCTGGTAATTGTTTATGCTCTATCAAGGATAAGAAAGTGAGGAGGCTGGATGAATGGCTACATGAGACACTTGGTAGATACCCCATGAGGGCTATGCCTTATGAGTTGTGCTAAATTAGCTCTAAAATAAAGGCTACTCTAGTCCCTAAAAGACCTTAAAAACAAGTCTCTTAATCAAGGAAGCAACTATAGCCCATAAGCCAACTTTGGTTGAACTATCATTTCTGGAAATGAAGATTTATCACAACACAGTCATGTCCATTTGTTTACTTATTTTCTGTGGCCATTTCCATGCTGCAATAGCAGAATTGAGTGTTGCAACAAAGATTGTTCGGTGTATAAGCTTAAATATTTCCTATTTGATTTTTTAAAAAAGTTTGCTTACTCCTCTTCCAAATAACTAAATTAATAATTAGACAAATAAAGTAACTTAAGTATTAAAAAAGTCTAACCTTCCTTAGAAGAATACAACAAATTTCAGCATACAGCTATATAAAAAATAATAATTTCCTTTAGTCAATAAAATAATAATTTCCTTTAGTCAATAAAAATAATAATTTCCTTTAGTCAATAAAAATTTACTAGACAGATAAAGCAACAGGAAAGAGGCTGAATGCAGTTGCTCATGCCTGTAATCCAAGCGCTTTGGGAGGCCAAGGTGGAAGGATCATATGAGGCCAGGAGTTTGAGAGCAACCTACATAACATAGCAAGATACCGTCTCTACAAAAAATAAAATAAAAAATAGCCAGGTGTGGTAGCACATGCCTGTAGTCCCAGCTACCGGGGAGGCTGAGGTGGGAGAATTGCTTGAACATAGGAGTTTGAGGCTGCAGTAAGCTATGATTGTGCCTCTGCACTCCAGCCTGAGAGAGAGTGAGACTCTCTTTCAAAAAATGAAAAATAAAAATAAGGAAAAGAGGAAAATATGATTAATAATGAGTAGAAAAAAGGCAATATAAACTGATCTAGGAATGACTTAGAAAATACAATTATAAATCATGGATATTAAAAATGTTTTTATAAATATGTGCCATGTGCTTAAAGATATTTTTTAAAAACATAAAGATGAAAGAGAAAGAAACTGCAGATTAAAGGCTGAACCAAATGAAACTGATACACACGAAAGAATAAAATATCTGAAATAAAAACCTCACTAGACACTGGTGACAAAAAAATCAATGACCCTGAGGACACAGCAATGAAAACCAACTCCCCCAATACACACGCACACACACACACACACACACAGAGAGAGAGAGAGAGAGAGAGAGAGAGAAAGAGAGAAGATTAAAGACAAAGACAGCATCAATGCTCTTTATAAAAAATACCAAGTTGTTTGTATTTGAGGAAACAATGTCCCCAATTTTTCCAAATTTAATAGAACTATAAATTCATGAAGCCAAAAAATTTAATAAGCCCCAAGCAGAAAAAGCATTAATATACATACACACATACACATGTATACACACAAAAGAACATTATAATAAACTAATGAAAATCAGCGGTAGAAAATCTTAAAAGAAAAAGATAAAAAACACATTATATACAGAGGAACAAAGATAAGAATAAGATCAGACTTTTTGTTAGAAATTCTGCAAGCAAGAAGACAATGGAGTAAAATCTTTAGAAATCTGGGAAAAATTAAACTAGTCAACACATAATTCTACACACAGCAAAAAACGAGTTAAAAAACAAAGGTGTAATAGAAATATTTTAAGAAAAATGAGAGCTAAAAAATTCTTTAGCAGCAAATTGAACTATAGAAAATGTTTAAAAAGGGTTTACTGGGAGAAGGAAATGATAACACCTGGAAATTTAGATTAATGCAAAGAATGAGGTATGCAAGATATGAGAAGTATATGGATAATTATAAAATACTTTCTCTTAATTTTAATCACTGAAAAGATAATTGGCTTGTAAGGGAAAAATGCTGTAAACCATGAACTTTCAGGTTGATAAAAATGTAGAAAAATATATATGACAACAAAGGATGAATATCCAGAATCTACAAGGAATTAAATTAGAAATTAATGACAGAGGCCAGGTGCGGTGGCTCACACCTGTAATCCCAGAATTTTAGGAGGCCAAGGCGGGCAGATTGCTTGAGCTCAGGAGTTTAAGACCAGCTTGGGCAACATGGCGAAATCCCATTTCTACAAAAAATGCAAAAATCAGTAGAGTGTGGTTGTGTGCTCCTGTAGTTCCAGCTACTCAGAAAGCTGAGGCAGGAGAATCCCTTGAGCCTGGGAGGCAGAAGTTGCACTGAGCCAAGATGGTGCCATTGTACTCCAGCCTAGGTGACGGAAGTGAAACCCTGTCTCTCAAAAAAAAAAAGAAAAAGAAAAAGTAAAAAAAATTAATGACAGAAAGATATGTGAAAAATTTCCTCCTTTTAATAAATGTAACAACATAATATTAAATAAATCATACTTTATTAAAAAGAAGTGAAGAAAAGGAGTACCAAGAGGAAAGGCAAGAAAGACTCACAAACATTCATTCAGTCAGTGATTGATTTAAGCCTATTCTAGAGAGATAGCAGAGACTAAGATAGACACAGTCCTAATCCTCATGGTGCACACAGCTTGAAAGGACGATTCACATTTTGCCATTTAAAAATTGATTTCTTTATGCTTTTTGTTATTTATTCTGGGGCTGCACTTAGCTCTGAAGTGTCCTTCCACTTTTCTGGACTTTCATTTGTCATTTTTGTGTTTTATTTCTCTTCCTCTGCATACTTTTTAGGTGGTGGTTACCAGAGCTCTTTTCCTGGCTTTCTTATTTCAGGTTCTTTTTTCGTAGGGTACTCTTACCTGCATGGCTTCTGTTATCACTGTAAAATCTTAGCTTTTAGTTCTAGGTCTATAATTCCAAGTACCTACTAGATGTTTACACTTGAATGTCCCATGGACATCTTAAAATCAATGAACTTAACATGAAAGCAATCAAATTTTTGTAGATTCCAGTGAATCTATCATTCTTTCAATAAAAAATTAAAAATGTAGAGAACAAAATCTCATAGAGCTGAACCACAAACAAGGGAGTTATTCTTGAGTCAAACCTCTCTTCACTAAGCTCTGGTATTTCTTTCTCCTTAACATTTTACTTACCTATTTCTTTCTCTCTGTTTCTGCCTCTATCATCACTCAAGTTCAGTTCTTTATTACCTCTCACATGACTATCATAGTGTTTTTTTGTTGTTGTTTTGTTTTGTTTGAGATGGAGTCTCACTCTTGTTGCCCATGCTGGAGTACAGTGCCACAATCTCGGCTCACTGCAACTTCTGCCTCCTGCGTTCAAGCTACTATCCTGCCTCAGCCTCCCGAGTAGCTGGGATTACAGGCACCTGCCACCACACCTGGCTAATTTTTGTATTTTTTAGTAGAGACGAGGTTTCACCATGTTGACTAGACTGGTCTTGAACTCCTGACCTCAGGTGATCCACTCGCCTTGGTCTCCCAAAGTGCTGAGGTTACAGGCATGAGCCACTGCACCCAGCCAATAGTGTTTTAAATGTAGACTTTTAATCACTTCTCTTCTCCAATACATCCTCTAAAGAACAACCAGAGTGACTTGTATACAGCACACATCTCACTAGATCAGTTCTTTCTTTTATACTCTCCCCCAAAATTCTTCTGTGGCCTACGGATTAGAGCCAAAATCTATCCCAGTTCACAGTATATGATTCCTGACCTGACCCAGACAAACATTTTGGCCTCATCATGCCAGTACATAGATGCTATATTCCAACAGTAGTTTCATTGTTTTTCTTACATTGAGCCCAAACATTCTAGGGAAAAAGAATTGACCCAGTAGTAGAAATGCTTGGACTTTCCCACTCTGGCCATATTTGACTAGTTGGAACACTGAGTCCATCCCTGAGTAATAAGGCTCATCACACTGTGTTGTCACAGAGCTATAGACCCTTCCCCCTTCCAAATGTCACACATCCAGTTATTCAAGTCCTGAAGATTTTACCACTTACGTTTTTCTCAGAATCAATTAAAGTGGGACCCATCCACCTCACTTTGGGCCTATCGTATTTAGCCTGCAATAGGCTTATAAATTGTCTCCTTGCTTCCCTCCTGACTTCCACTATCCATTTTCTGCAATGCAGCCAAAGACATTTTTTCAAAACCATATCAAGTACTTTAAAATGTGTCAGTGGCTCTCTATTATACCCAACAGATTTGAGCTTCCTAGAACTTTGTTTCAGTCTCTGTCTCTTCTTTCAGAATGTGGATCATCCAGCTGTGTGCACTTTGAGGACTGGGACTGTGTCTGTCTTCGTCTCTGCTGTCTCTCTAGAATAGGCTTAAAACAATCACTGACTGACCTAATGAATGTTTGTCTGTCTTTCCTGCCTTTCTTTTTGTAGTTCCTTTTCTTCACCCTAACCCTAGGGCAAGATTTGCTAATTATCTCTGTGCCCTCACCTCCCAACACTGGATCGGTGTCCAGGAGACACACTAAATACTGCCACTGAATCTCCTGTGGGTCTCCATTTCCCCAGGTGAAATGTGGCTTCCTGAACCATGGCAAAGTAATCTCCCCATAGCATTTCTTGCCAAAGTCATGGAGCAAAATACCCTTGCTAACTCTAACCTGCCCAGTGAGCTCGCCCTAGGAGTCCAGACTCCACATTCCTTTACAGCTCATTGGCCAAGAAGTTATAATTGATATGCATTAATCCAATGCATGATGAAATCTGTTATATTATAGGTTCCAAGCGACACTTGGCCTGAGAAATGCATAAACTCTTCTAATTCCTTATAGCTTCAGTGTTTAAGGATAAAGAAGAGAGTCTATTATGATACTTTTGTGGTATCAGACACATACCAACAAAAATGTTATAGTCCAAAATAGAGGACGTTGACATTTCAGAGATAAATGCAACCCCTGAAAGACATCTAGAAGTGTGATAGATCTTGACAGACCCTGAGAATACTAAAGGACACTGATAAGTCATGGGAGTTCACAACAGGCTGTGACTGGTCTTAAGAGGTCCTGGCAAGCCCCTGAAAGATGGTCAGGCTCCAAAAAATTCCAAAAGGTTATGACTGATCAAAATTCAAGACCGGAATTCAAAAGAATTAAGGTCACAGAGCTTGCTTTGGAGAACCTGAAAGTAGCAAGTACAAGAGATGATCAAACAACCCAAGGTGAACTGATAGGTAGTGACAGGGAAGGGGAATGAAGACAGGCCTCAGATCAAGGGCCTGTTGAAATTGACTTCACTTCTCCCCATTCCCCTTAAGATAAAACCCAACTGGCCAGGCGTGGTAGCTCATGCCTGTAATCCCAGCACTTTGGGAAGCTGAGGTGGGTGGGTCACCTGAGGTCAGGAGTTCGAGATCAGCCTGACCAACATGGTGAAACTCTGTCTCTACTAAAAATACAAAAGTTAGCTGGGCCTGGTGGCATGCACCTGTACTCCCAGCTACTTGGGAGGCTGAGGCAGGAGAATCACTTGAACCCGGGAGGCGGAGGCTGCAGTAAGCCAAGATCGCACCATTGCACTCCAGCCTGGGTGATAGAATGAGATTCCATCTCAAAAAAAAAAAAAAAAAAAAAAAGATAAAAACCCAACCACTTCACCATGACCCTCAGAATCAGTGCCTGATTTACAACTTCACTGTCTTCTCATTTATGCTCCATCAAACTCTATGTAGAGAGCACTCACAGCTCTCCCCAGCTTGAGGCTTCAGAACATTTGGTCCCCTTCATCAGGAACACTTCTATACTCCTCTTGTCCCTCATCTGGCTGATGGTCCCTCATCTCTCAGGGTTCAGTTTGTAAGTCACTTTCTTCTGGAAGCTTTGCCTGATCCCTTTAGCCTGGGCTGGTGCCCTTCTCCATATCAAACTGGGGAGGAGCAGAGCAAGACAACTGTGAAAGGTTTTAAGAAATGGTGCCAGGATCTAAGAGGACCTGAAAAGGGGTTACTGCCTCAGGGGAAGTGATAAGCCAAGAGAGGGAATGGCAGGCGGTCAGGATCAATGGTAGGTAGGGAGACTTTGAGAGGAACAATACAGAATGGAAAAAAAAAAAAAAAAAAAAACCTTTGAAAAGCAGCAAGATATGCAGAACCAGAGAGGATGCATGATGGACATCAATGAAGTCATACTGTCAAAGACACATCCCAAGGAGCATGGAGCAAGGCATGTCTGCCATTGACAATGAAGATGGGCACTTCTAGGAGTGAGTGTATTTGTGAATGTGCACAACATGCGGTGGAGAACAGTCTGCAAATTTACGGTGAAACCGCCTATGTCATTTGTCCTTCCAAAGCCCAAACTCCTGATCTACTCCTTCAGCCTGGCCAAACCCCATCCTCTCCTTCTGCAGTGAGCTTCTGTGGACCTTGGAATGTTGATCCAACATCTCCAACCTTGCATGTTTCTTACAGCTTGAAATTCCAGAGATGAGAAGGCATATTTATAGATAATTCTGAAAAAGTCCCAGAGAATGCCCCCATTAGCTTGGCTAGGGTCACAAATTTATCTTTGAACCAATCGCCGTGGCCAGAATGACCAGAGTGAGGTGTCTTGAATGGCCAAGTCTGGACTATGGCACTCTCTCTGGGCTTTGACAGGGGAAGATGTTCAGTACTCATGTCCAAGTAACATATCTAATATTATATAATGGTTCTTGTTCACAGTCTTTGCACTACCATTTTGCTGTGTCTTTTGGGTGTTTCCAGGCTCACAAAGATCCACGAGACAATTTAGAACTTTAAAATTAAGTTAGAAAAAGCCTTGGGCAACTCTGAGAAAGACCTAGGTAAGTTTAAACCAATAATAAATGAATGCCCTCACTTTCTGAGCCATCTCACGCACTAATAAACCGTCCTTTCTGATCTACCCATCCCTTCAGGGTCTGGGTGAGTTTGACTTTTATTAACTTTGTTTCTCTTCTATAATTCTCCTCCTATTTAGAGCCAGAAGAATTATAGGCAAGTGGCCAAGTGCCAGAATAGCTTTAGGGAGACTTGCTGATTGAAGGGACATATTTCAGTCCTCACAGTTGGACTTGGCCACCTGGTGTGTTGAGTGACCTTGGGCCAGCCATTTAACCTCTCTGGATTTCTCTTCTCTCTGCTTTTTGAAAAGAACTAATCCATTTTTGTCTTTTCCCGGCACGTAGAGTGGGGACTAGAGACATTTTGGATGGCAGGACGTCTGGTTGCATGCCAGATAGATGATTTGCGTACTCTTAAATGACTGTTTTTTTTCACCTGCACTCACCTAGTGCCCTGAATCTCCCCGTTCCTGCTGTCCTTGGGTAATGATCTGCCATTTCTGGCTCGTGAGACATTCAGTGAAATACATCCTCTCCAAGCTTACATGCGGATGGGAGAAGGAGGGCAGGAAAAAGAAGGTAAAATCAGAAAAAAAGGGAAATGGAATAAAATATTTGGGAAATATAAAAAGCTTTATTTCAGGTTGCATGTAAACCCTGGCACCAACAAGAATGTTAAATTATTTATTTATTGTCCAGAAATGCTAAGATGTAACTGTAGTTGGACTGAGTTGCCTGTACTGTTTGTTCTCTGCTTAAAGAGCCAAATTAGAAGAAATAACGCTGACGCTAGAGAGCTTCAGGAAATTTTCTGCATATTCTACAACTTGAATAATTTATCCCCAGATAACTAAAAAGAATATAGGTTTAACATAAAGAAAAATTGATTATCTCTAAGTCAAAAGCAATTAATATTAATTAATTAACTATTAATTATAAATTAATTAAGCAATTATTAATTAATTAGTCTGGTCAGCAGCAACCAGATGAAATCATTTATTCATTTAGCAAATACATATGTACTGAATACCTTCCATATTCACTCTTCTAGTCATGGTAAACAAGCACCATAATAAACAGAACAAATAAGGTGTCTTCCCTCATGATGCTTGAATTCTACTGGAGATAAATGCTAAACATTTAACAGATAAATAATAGAATAATTGTATACAGTGATAAGCGTTATGAAGAAAATTCAATAGGCGGAGAGCTTCTCGAGTTGGAACTAATTTAGAAATGGTCAGCCGATTGCTTCGCAAGAAGATGGTGCGTGGAATGAGAGTGGAAAGATAAAGAACGTTCGGCAGCTCAGAGCAAGAGTTGGGTAAGTGGAACCAACAACTAGGAAGTAACCTCATCATCTAGTTTATCGCCATCATTAAAAAAAAATTCTCTTCTGGCCTCTCTGTCTGACTCTCCGGAGCTTGGATGAGTTCCTTTTTTTTTTTTTTTTTTTTTTTGAGACAGAGTCTCGCTCTGTCCTCCAGGCTGGAGTGCAGTGGTGCCATCTCAGCTCACTGCAACCTCCGCCTCCCGGGTTCACGCCGTTCTCCTGCCTCAGCCTCCCGAGTAGCTGGAACTACAGGCGCCAGCCACCACGCCCAGCTAATTTTTTTTGTGTGTGTGTATTTTTAGTAGAGACGGGGTTTCACCGTGTTAGCCAGGATGGTATCGATCTCCTGACTTTGTGATCTGGCCACCTTGGCCCCCCAAAGTGCTGGGATTACAGGCATGAGCCACCGCGCCTCGCCGAGTTCCTTTTTTTTTAACGTTGTCTTTTATATCTAGCCTCTTTTATAGGGCTGAATCAGCATTTTCTGGATTTTGTGGAAGTTTGAGACACATCTTCCAGAGCTTGTCTGGACTCAGAGTTTGAAGAAAGTTTGGAGCAGCTAAGCACCTCCAAAGGTTGTGAGATGGAAAATGGAAAGAAGTTTACTTTGAGGAATAAAGTGAAGCTTAGAGAATGAAGGTGAGGCTGAGAATGGATGAGACTGGAGACTGAGAAGGGATCAGCTTCTGGAATAGCACATCTTTCTTAGTTTTGGATTCTCTCTTGCCACTTACTGAAAGGTCGCTGAGGCCAGTCCTCTATGGAGAGGGATCATCACACACATTCACACATCGCTTTATGTTTTGTAAAATACTTTCATCACCATGTCTTCAATCATCATTAAAAAAACAAACAAACAAACAAACCTGAATGAGGAGAAGAGGAGAACCACCATGCTCACTTCATACAAAATGAAACTAAAGTTCCAGGACAGCTTGGGTAGAGCATTCAAATTCAGAGTTCTACCCAAATCATCTACTGCATCATGCAGCCTTTAACATTAACCATCAGGGAGTGGATTTGATCCTTGCTGGCAGAACAGACATACATCTTGCTGCTTCCTGCTTTCTCACTCCTGGCAGACAACACACACCAAACACAGCACTCTTTCCAACTGAACCTGAACCTTGCCTGGGTCCCTTTAATCACACTATTCCAAGCAGCCACTACCAGTGAATTGGGATCAGCCTTAAAATAAAACCTTTTTCCAATCTTAAGTCACATGATGCCTAAGGTCTATTTTAACTTTGTTATATGATTTTATATTTAATTGTGATGGTTCTAGAAACTAGCTTTTATCCAACTAAAAGTCATTAGAAGCCTATGATATCGTGGGCATCCCTTTATTCATCATGTGAGCAAGATATGTTTTCTAGAGTTTTGTGCTCACAACCCGGTGGAGGTGATAGACAGACACACAAGAAACTGAACAGATGTCTAGTTTTTATGTATTTTAAAATGTTTTAGAAGAACATAGGAGGCAGAAGGTAATGTCCATTAGGGATAAAGATGGTGCTAGCAAAAGACAAATCTGGAATCCTTGTGGACAATATGTATTTTGAGTTGACTTCAAGTGGAAGGAATGAAAAAGGTATTTTCAACATTAAAAACCACTTAAACAGAGGGATCAAGGCACAGAGAGAGTTGGGTGTGGGAGAATGTCAATTTCTTGAAGGTTGAAAGTAGGTTTCTGTTCTGGATGCCTTAGTGGATGAGCAGTTGCTTAATTGGAATGCTTTCCATGTATTGATCGAAAAATAAAAAAGATCACTCACAAAAAAGTAACTATGGGAGATGACAGATATGGTAATTTGCCTCAGCCTAGTAACCAACTTACTTTCTATATGTATCCTATAACATTATGTTGCAAACCTCAAGTAAACACAATAAAATTTAATTTTTTTAAACCCCAAGGAAACAAGGAAATGATGCTTATCTTTAGGAAGCTTACAACTGAATGGGAAAGTGGAGAAATATTTGGATATCAGAAAATCTGGGTTCTAGTTCTGACCCTAACTGCAACTTTCAGAAGTCACTCTCCCAAAAGCCAAGGTTCAAAGGTTAGAAAATGGCTTTATCTTAACTGCTGACCCTGATGAGTCTGGAGCAGTGTGCTGAAAATATGACTCAGGACACAAATGGCATTGCTATTTTCCTGCTAAATGAATTAGCTAAGTCTGCTATGGAAAGGGCTGGGAGAATGGCAATACCAGTGCCATATATTGTCATCCCCACACAAGTCCATTTCCAAGGTCCCTGTGAACTCTATATTCCAATGATTCTTGCAATAACCCTACGCTATCTATATTGTAACCTCAAAAGACAGCAGGTGGAGGAAATAAGATAATTTATCCTGTGTCTATAGGAAATGAGACACACACTATTGGAAACAAGAAAGGAAAATTCCTGACTACTCTTTTTTCAGATACATTTTGAAAAATTCTTGGGCTCAGCATCCTTGGTTCCTGGCCATCAGCCATGGTAAAATCAGTCCCTTCTGGTCCATTACAAATTAAATAATCATAGCTCTATTCATCAGGAAAATATATGCAGAAAGGCTTCATATTCCAACAATTAGTATGAAGGCTTCCAGCCTTTCATTGACTAACTCTGAGCACTTCATGGTGACTGTTTCGCTCGTACATCCATGGGAGTACACAGAGACTGCCTGCTATTGCCTGGCTCGGTGCTTCCCGTGTAATGATTCTTCAAATGCCTGCATTGGGAGTAGACATCTGCCTGGCCGCATTCCTGGCATATGCCTTGCCTGGGTCCTTTTAATCACACTATTCCAAGCAGCCATTACCAATGAAGTAGTACTGTGTCCGGAATTGGTGGATTCTTGGTCTCAATGACTTCAAGAATGAAGACACGGACCCTCGCGGTGAGTGTTGCAGTTCTTAAAGGCGGCGTGTCCAGAGTTTGTTCCTTCTGATGTTCAGATGTGTTTGGAGTTTCTTCCTTCTGGTGGGGTTCGTGGTCTCGCTGGCTCAGGAGTGAAGCTGCGGACCTTCGCGGTGAGTGTTACAGCTCCTAAAGGCAGTGTGGACCCAAAGAGTGAGCAGCAGCAAGATTTATTGCAAAGAGCAAAAGAACAAAGCTTCCACAGCATGGAAGGGGACCCAAGCGGGTTGCCACTGCTGGCTCGTGCAGCCTGCTTTTATTCTCTTATCTGGCCCCACCCGCATCCTGCTGACTGGTAGAGCCGAGTGGTCTGTTTTGACAGGGCAATTCATTGGTGCGTTTACAGTCCCTGAGCTAGACACAAAGGTTCTCCACCTCCCCACCAGATTAGCTAGACAGAGTGTCCACACAAAGGTTCTCGAAGTCCCCACCAGAGAAGCTAGATACTGAGTGTCGATTGGTGCATTCACAAACCCTGAGCTAGACACAGGGTGCTGATTGGTGTGTTTACAAACCTTGAGCTAGATACAGAGTGCCAATTGGTGTATTTACAATCCCTTGGCTAGACATAAAGGTTCTCCACGACCCCACCAGACTCAAGAGCCCAGCTGGCTTCACCCAGTGGATCCCGCACGGGAGCTGCAGGTGGAGCTGCCTGCCAGTCCCCTGCGGTGCACCGGCACTCCTCAGCCCTTGGGTGGTCGATGGGAGTGGGAGCCGTGGAGCAGGGGGCGGCGCTCGTCGGGCAGGCTCCGGCCGCACAGTAGTCCACGGAGCAGGGGCGAGGCTCAGGCATGGCGGGCTGCAGGTCCGGAGCCCTGCCCCGCGGGAAGGCAGCTAAGGCCCGGAGAGAAATTGAGCACAGCAGCTGCTGCCCCAGGTGCTAAGCCCCTCACTGCCAGGATCGGCGGGGCCTGCCGGGCCGCTCCGAGTGCGGGGTCCGCCGATCCCACCCCCACCCGGAACTCACGCTGGCCCGCAAGCACCACGCGCAGCCCCGGTTCCCCCGCGCGCCTCTCGCTCCACACCTCCTAGCAAGCTGAGGGAGCCGGCTCCAGCCTTGGCCAGCCCAGAAAGGGGCTCCCACAGTGCGGCGGCGGGCTGAAGGGCTCCTCAAGTGCCGCCAAAGTGGGAGCCCAGGCAGAGGAGGCGCCGAGAGCGAGCGAGAGCTGAGAGGACTGCCAGCACGGTGTCACCCCTCGGTACTAAGTACTAAATCTGTTAATATTTGTAGAAGAGAGTGTTCATAGGACATTGTACCGAACAACTTGTGAAGCAGATGTAACATGCCTGACCCACTGCGAGGCATAGGAAGAGGTCTCCAGAAACACAAGGTGGACTTTCTTCCTTTCTCTGCTGTCTGTGAAAATAAGCGGTTGGGCTGGACTGTGTCTAACTATCGGTGAAATACGATATGAGGAACAGAAGTGTTCTGCTTGGGTTTCCGGTCATAGGAGCATGGTGATTTTTCAGGTGATACTCATTTAGATTACAACTTGATAGCGGCTTCTTCTGAAACCAGGTGAAGAGTTCGTGGCTAATATTGCCACAATTTGTTGTTTACTGTTCCTATCTGCTTTGTAATGCCTGCACTGTGCTGTCCTTCTTGCATCTCTAGCAACATCCTCTCCTTTATCTAGAGCCAGATTCGTTTGGCTGTTAATGTGATTTGCCTCTAAGAAACATTCTCTGAAAAGTCCAGAACAGCCTATGTTTAACCTTAGTAGCCTTTGATACGTCTTTTTGCAGCATGCTTATGTCAGGACATAAAAAGTCTGAATGTGAATTACGAATGGAGTTGTGTGACATTTGTCGTTCACAACTGCTCTGTGGCCAATTTGTTTTTTTATTGACTTTTTTTCTGTTCTCATCTGTTATTTTCCAGAAATTTATTGGGTACCTAGTACTGTGTATTATTACCTTGGAGTAAGTGGAAAAATAATATAACTATAGTGCATCTTGTCTCTTAAAGCAGAGTCAAAATTCCTCTGGTAGAAATCAGGTTTGTTTAGACTTACCTCGTCATCTACCTGAATGGACCTTAGTGATTTGTTTAATTCAATCCTCTCTTTATATAGTTGAGAAAACTAAAGCTCCAAGAGGAAAAAGTGACTGACTCAAGGGTATGCAGCTCGCCTGGGTGTAACCTAATTCTGATTCCTCCTCCAGGGTTTCTTACCTATATGCTACACAGTTCCCAACACTGTGCAGAAAAGAGGAAGGAAGAGATCATCAGGGCAAGTCAAGCAGGGTAGCTAAGAAATTAGTCATTTATTTGCTGTATTTTCTCCTTTCAATACACTTTTTAAAGACTCGTTACTATTTGTGAGGTGTGAAAAAAACAGTCGCTGCCATCTGCCAGTTCGCTTCCTGGTAGGGAGAGAGATTCACACACATTTAATTTGCATACAGTTTAGAATTTTGGTAAGTGCTACGATCACAATAAATAAAATGAAACGTGTTTCAAGTTCAGAGATTAATTGTGCTTGGTCCTATGAGCAAGTTTCTTACATTTTAGAACTTAGAGTACACGAGGGAAGAGGCATTCCATGAAAAGGGGCTAGCGGAGGAACATAAGTGTAAAAGGCCTCCGAATATCGTTTGCAGCATATACCAGCAGCAAAGACAGGAAAGTACCCCACTTAGGATCTGCTAGAGGTTAATCCGGATCTTAAGCCACTTCTCATTTAAGGTTTCATTGGTTTTCAGAGGTGTACATGGATGCAGTGTTAGCTCTGGCCACATGATGGCGGTGCAGGGCCACAAAAGGGTCGCACAGCCTCTGAAATAATTTTGAAGGATGTGTTTGTTAAAAAGTGCCGGGAAAGAAGAAGGGTGCCCCAGACCAGGGGTCAGAGCGGCCTGGAGAGGCTTCTGGGAGAAGACAGCAGCCCTCAGATCTGGAAAGACGGGTGCCATCATTCTGAACCTCTGGTCTGTTCAGAAACTCTGGAAATAATTTAGATGTTACATAACCTGTAGCCAGTGAAGAAAGCAGCTCTTTTGAATAGTACCCATTTAAACAAATAAGAAGGCTTATAATACCCCACCTCCCAGTTTCCCTGAATGCTTTCCTTCTCTGTCAGGGTTGTGCCTGTGGTGCCTTGTTGCCACTTTGGTTGAGTAAAATGAGATGTAGTTATCCAACGTGTTGGGAAAAGGAATAAATTGTTTCTTAATTACAGTGCCCCTCAGACAGTATACGGAGAGCGAAAGGACACTAGTTCAAAACCCTTTGATCTGGGCTTGCCTTGCTCAGTCCACTTGCTTGGTTTTGCTCATCTCTTGAGTATATGGGGTCGGGGGTGGTTTTGTGTGTGGTTGTGTAATGGTGTGTGGTTGTGCGTGTGTGTAATGGTGTGTGGTTGTGCGATTGCACATGTGTGTAGTGGAGGAAATAGAGATATATGTGGCGGTGCTGGCACAGGCCATAGCTAAGGGCATTTTTGGCTCTGTGTAGAGTCTGGAATAGAGAAAGAGGAAGAAAGTGAGAAAGACAGAGACAGAGAAAGAGGGAATGAATTCCCAGAATATTCCTGGGGTTAAGGAAATGATTTGATTAAAATCTCTGGCACAGAGTGAGTTTCAAAATCGATTATTTAACCCATGTTCTTCCCTGACTTCTCACTCTTCAGTCCACCCCTGCATGCTGTCTGTGCCTGTCTTGTTCTTTCTCTGTCTTGGCAGCCACTCATGTCTCCTCTCTTTCAATCTCTATTACCCTCAATTTCCATCCTCTTTTCTGTTGCTTTCAAATAAAACCTTTGTGGGAGAGAAAGAGGGTCTAGGGTCAGACTATATAGGGCCCCCAAGAAGAGGAAGAAAAGAATGACAGAAGAATCCCTGCTGTCTGTGTGGCTGGGGGTGGTGGGGGAAGCAATGTTGGAAGAGAGGGATGATAAATAGATAAGCCCCCACGTTGAGGAGGTTGCTGTCCAGGAGAAATCCTGCTTCAGAAGAGGAGGAAACAAATAAAAACAAATGTCCAGGAGCTGGAAATGGGTGGAGTTGATGAGATGGGGTGTTTGTTTGCGTGTGGAAATTGTAACTTCTCTCTCTTTTCATTCTACAAAGACAGAACTTCTCAATTTTTAAGTCACAATCCATTTCCAGAAATCGTTTATTTCTAAACGTTACCAGTCAAATCCCCTATTCCTTTCTGCTTTTAGAATTTGAGTGAAATTGATTTGTGTTTTTAATTTTAAAGGACAGAAAAACAGGCTGTTCAAGTGTTCTGCTGGCATGGGAATTCCCGGCATGGTCTTTCTCCTCCTGCCTTCATTCTTTCCTGCTCCCTCTTTTCTGCCCCCTCATCCACACCAGAGAGGGTCCCCAGGATGCCAAGATAATAATTTTCATTTGGTTTTATTTTTATATTTGTAATGCAATGTGGATTTTTTTCCAGAATTGATATTTGTAAAGACCATTTTCAAATATACACAAGTCAGAGAGGCAGCGTGGGTGGGATTTGAGAAAGAATGTGTTGTTTTTCTCTGTTATCATTATTATTTACTAACCTTTTATTCAAGCACTGTAATGCAAGATCGACAAAACAACTCTCATCCCATAATCAATTATAGCTGGAAGACAATAGCTATTCAACGTTTCTTTCATGTTCTGGAAAAAATGGATATATCGACTGCCTTTAAAGTTGGGGCCCTTCCATAGATGCTGGGTGGGCTGTTGTAATTGGCTCTTCTAATCCCATAATCTTTATGAACTTAGCATAGATGAACATAACAAAAATCATGATAAAAACAATAATTTACTTTGGTGTTAGCTGTTAGAGTTTGTAAAACAATGGCATAGGCATTATGAAATTGAATTATTTCAACTGCCCTGTGAGATAGTAATTATTTTCCCCATTTTGTCAATGAGGCAACTGTGATTCAGCCAGACTGAACTTGGGCCAGCATTCCCCTCACTACATCCAAGCAGCCTAACGCATCCTCTTTCTGCAGATGTACAGACCAAGTCTAAGTGAGATGGGACACATTCAACGAGGGTAAGGTTGGATGGGTACAAAATGCCCACAGATGCCCCAGGAAGCAGACCAAGAGCAGGGAAGTCATTTGGAAACAGACCGTCTTTTAAGTTCTGACTTCACTCTTACTAGATCAAAAGCTGTGGACATAAGGCATGACTTTTTCAAACTTTAGTTTTTTCAACTTTAAAATGAGGATAAATGTGCCTGCCTTTTGAGAAGATTAAATGAGATGAAATTAAATGAAACGATGTAAAGTGTTTAGTATGGATTCCACACATGCTGGTTGTTATTATGCCACATACCATCTCCATGAACCATCCATTCCGAGACCTCTTTTTTTATTTTTTTATTTTTGAGATGGGGTCTCACTTTGCCTTGTCACCTAGGCTGGAGCACAGTGGTGCGATCTCGGTTCACTGCAACCTCCACCTCCCCAGGTTCAAGCGGTTCTCCTGCCTCGGCCTCCTGAGTAGCTGGGATTACAGGCACACGCCACCACGCCTGGCTAATTTTTGTATTTTTTAGTAGAGATGGGTTTTGTCATGTTGGCCAGACTGGTCTCAAATTGCTGACCTCAGGGTGATCCACCCGCCTTGGCCTTGCAACGTGCTGAGATTACAGGCATGAGCCATCACGCCCAGCCTCCTAGACCTTCTTTAAACCAATATCAGATACAAGGGAGAGAGAAACTGTATTGTTTATCTATTGCTGCGTAACAAATTATCTCAAAATGTAGCAACTTAAAACCATGATAAACTCTGCCACCTTTCATAGTTATGTGAATCAGAATTTAAGGAGAGGCTTATGGGTGATCATGGCTCAGCATCTCTCAGGAGGTTGTAGCCAAAATGTTGGCCTGGGCCATAGTCATCTAAGGGCTCACCTGTGGTTGGGGAATCTGTCTCCCAGGTGGCTAAACTGTCAGGTCCATGATGACTGCTGTGAGTGGCCCTAGTTCCTGATCATCTGGATTTCTCCATAGGGCTGTTTGCTGAATTCCTTCACAGTATGGTGGCTGGCTCCTTACAAAGAGAGCCATCCAAGAGAGCAAGATGGAACCTGCAATGTTGTTTATGGCTTATCTTAGAAGTCACACCACCATCTTCACAATATCTTACAGGTGACACTGGTCAGCTCTACCCAGTATGGAAGTAGGCTGCACAGGGGCACACTATCAATCAAGTAGAATAACAAAGGGCAGTCTTGGAAGCTGGCTGCCACAAAGCCTGCTCCTACAGACTCTAGACTTGTAGTTTTTTACTAAGAAATTGTTTTGGGAACGCCTCAGTCTTTTTAGTTAAATGGTCATGATGGAGTAACATTGGCAACAGACCCTCACAAATCAAGGTGTCCACTTCATAAAGCACTATATGGACACATCAGAAAAAGTGTGAGATGGGCAAGCACTCCTAACAGAAGCATCAAGGACCAATGAGTCTACAGGACCCACTGTTCTCTCAACTTCCAATGCAGCCCTCCTTCTGCTACCTTACCCTGAGGACTTGGACATTCCAGCGTATCGCAGAACCGGAATTCATCTCCCATTGCCCACAACAGTGCTTCCCTGCCTCAGTTGGGTCCTCAGAATCATTAAGGGTGCTTGTTGAGTTTTAAAATTCCAGGGTACCTCTTGGAGAAACTTACTCGGGAGGCTTGGAAGGAAGGCTGGGAATCTGTGTTTTGGACCATCATCTCAGATGATTCTTAATATCAAGCAAGTTTGGGAAGGCACTGAAGAGCTAATGGGAGGCATAGAGAGCTGAGTTCCTCTCTCAGTCACACCACATGTGCATTGAAGTTGCTCACAGCTTTTGGCCTCACAGCCATTGCTAGTCTCGCACATCTTCCCTGGCTGGCTCTTCTACGTCTTGCCCTGCATGTCTGTGTCTATGGATGCCTAATCCTACTCCCCTCCACTGCTAGCACCAAATTAACATCCTGCAAAAACACACAGAATGTTTGAGTGTTTTGTCTGTTTGGACAGGCAGGGGGTTCCCTGGGCGTTTGGAGATAATTTCTTGGTTAAATTATATATTTTTCTCCTTTCATGTTTGAAAAAAAACAAATTGGCTTCTTTACAGTTGCCTAATCTTTCCCTCCTCATTTCCTCCTGAGAAGACAAATCTACTCTTTTTAAAAAAAAAAAAAAAAAAAAAGTCCCCAGCACACTCATAATCAGTTTATAAACCAACGTTCCAGCCCAAAGTATTGCATGAGTAAGGAGGAAAATCCTTTGTTTAACCACAGAATATTTCCCTAAATTTCCATTGTTTGAGAGTGACCTCTTGGATGTCACTCACTCATTCTGCAGAAAAATTGTGAGGTTTTATTCTGGTCCACCGTTTCTATGCTTGTCTATTAACGGGGTTCCTATCATGTGTTCTTTTCTAAAAAGTCAACAAGGAAAACAAGTGGGTTAAGGCCTCAACTAGTCTAGTAGGAGAAAGCTAAGGGGGAGACATAATTTAAATTCAAGGTAGAATGTGAAGGCAAAGTGTGGTGGTTCACTCCTGTAATTCCAGCACTTTGGGAGGCCAAAGCAGGAGGATCCCTTGAGCCCAGGAATTTGAAAGCAGCCTGGGCAACATAGTGAGACTCCATCTCTAAATAAACAAACAAAAAAATAATGGGCATGGTGGTACACACCTGTAGTCCCAGCTCCCTGGGAGGCTGAGATGGGAGGATCACTTGAGCCTTGGAGGTCGAGGCTGCAGTGAGCCATGATTGCACCACTGCACTCTAGCCTGGGTAATAGAGCAATATCCTGTCTCAAAAAAAAAAAAAAATCGAATGAAAAGTGTCTTAAAAGAACTGAATCTAAAGTAACATAAAGTGAACATATAGAAAACTCAAAGGAGGGAAAAACATTCCAAGAGACAGTCACAGAAGGCATTGAGCATAGAAGTTTAGGGCATGAGACTCTGCAGTTAGATCACAGGATTCAAATTCCAGCTTCACCAAACACGAGTTCTTTGATTTGGGGCAAGTCCATTAATCTTTCTGGGTCTCAGTTGCATTGTCTGTGAAATGGGCATAATAAAAGTTCTCAACTTTGGGTGGTTATGAGAATTCAGTGAGTTAATATAGAGTAACTAATCAGTGTCTAGTATGTAGCATGGGCTCAAAAAATTAATTGCTTTTGAGCTGAGCTTTGAAGGATGGGTGAGACTTTGGCACGTATAGATGGAGGTGGGCAGGGAGATTATTCTAGACTAAGAAAATAACAGGAGAAAACCCCAAAGTGGGAGAGGAGTGATTGTCAGGCATCTATGAGAACAGAAGTGCCCTTTAGCTGAAGAAAAGGGTGAGTAAGGAGTGGAGGAAGATCAGGCGCAAGGATGTGTTGAGATCCGATCTCCCCCCTTTTTAATGGCTTGCTTACTTCATTGATTATACTACTGTTATATCATGTTAATTATAGAATGAATCCTTGTGGGGCATATATGGTGGTAAATACAATTATTTTAACTCTTCTTAAGTTGAAGAAATGGTTACACTAAGATAATGGGAACTTACATTGCTCTGTTTCATTTCGCTCAATATTTCGTCTCCATAATTTCTGGTAAAATAGCCTCAAGCCTGACAATAAAAACGGTCCAAGGCTATCAGGAATTGATACTTTTATGCCGGCAGCTGGGAGACATGTAAACTTCCAGAAGATTTTACAAAATTTAAAGCTGATAGCGCATTTGTCTTGTTTGAAAGACATCCAATTCTTTCTTTCCCTTTTTCTTTAGTTTCATAGAAATGATCCCTTCGTAACTCAGCAGCTCATATACAGTGATAAAGTATCAAGTCCATCGTTTTCCCAAATCAAGAGCAATGCATCCCACACAAATGGGCAAGAATTGCAGCTGACAGAGGTAGGATTTTTCAAAGATCCCTTGGCCCAGTTGGATCCTTTAAACCTCAGGAATTTCTTTCTGATGTGAAAGGCATGGAAATTTGAAAAGAGAGCTGACCTGGTGAGGACCATAGAGAATGGGGTATGTTCTGTCTGGGGAAAGGGGGGCAAGAAAAAAAAAGCTACTTGGAGAAATGAACGTTTCTGATAAAGATTTTTAAGGTAGATAGCTGGAGAACAAGAACTATAAACTATACTTTCATCGCCATAGGAAAACTATAGTGAAATCTTCAGAAGAAACCAAGAAATGTTGGGCATGATTGAAATTCTGGAATGAAGACACAGAGAACCCAAGGGCTGATTCTGCATGGATGAGAGAGCAGGTTTATATCCAGTATCACAAACATTAACTTCTTTGATACTTGTAACAACATTATAAGTAGAGATAAATTCTGTTACAGATGAGGAAACTGGGCATTTGAGCATTACAGCTGGTCAATGACAGAGCCCTGGCTCTATTCCAGAAATGTGGGACGCTACACATGTGTTCTAGAAGTCTGTATAATCCTGATGGTTGATGCAGGGACCTGGCCTCATTCATCTTTGTATCCTCCATGTCCAATACAAACCCTGGCATATAGTAGATTTTTCAGTACTTGTTTGTTGAGTGAATGTTTCAAGAGCTCCACTGTCTCCTAACTAAAGCATACGGGTGTGTTGGTTTTATGGGGAAGAAAACTGCTTAACCAGCACCAGCTCTGGTTGGCAGAGTTGTGCATCGATGTGCAAGAGGATGCATGATTCTAAGGAAACCCTCCTGGGTCAGTGGAACTGTTGCAAGATGCTGGCAGTGGATTTACAAGGAATAGAGGAAGCCATGGCAATGGAGTCCAGCCATTTACCTTTAAAACTGTTTATAGACCAAAGTGTATATGTGGCCCATGTTGCCAAACCTTTTAGTAAATATACTGGCCCAGAGTAGAGTAAGTCATGGCTGTACCCTCCAAGTAACAGACTGTCCTCACAAGCTGTACATCTAATTAGACTCTGATAATCTGTATAAATTAGCATTTGCTAGTGATAAATATCACACACCAAGCCTTAAATAATACATTAGACTTAATTGAATAAATGCATATATTATGGCCTTATAATGCATATTTGCCATAATGAATTATCTTCCATGCACAAACAGCAATTCTGATTAATCAGGTGGGGCAATTGTGCTGTTAAAACTCCAGGTTCTGCAAGAAAGGTCTCACTGTTGGTAAGATAAAAGCAATAAAAATTCTCTCCTTGACTATGTTGCATAAATTTTCTCTTTAGGAATCTCCCTATCTTTGAACCTTCAGGATTTTGCAGTGATGTCAAGGTTTACACCCATGTCCCCACTCCCAAAATTTGGATTTGAGCCTCAGATCTGCTATTTACTAACTCTGTGATCTTTGACAAATCACTCGAATTCCTGATGCCTTAAGAATCCCTTGTAAGTTCCTGTTGTCTCTATCAGTGCAGAGGGGAACGATAATACTCATCTTACTAATGTGGGACAATAAGTAGTGTTACATGGAAAGCATCTAATGCAGCAGCAAGCTCATAGAAGGTGCCTGGCAAATGGAAGCTATTATCATTATGGAACATATTTTAAAACTTGCTATCCATTATCTCATTCAATCATGATAAGAAATACGTGGCTGGGCGTGGTGACTTACAACTGTAATCCCAGCAGTTTGGGAGGCGGAGGCAGGTGGATCACCTGAGGTCAGGAGTTCAAGACCAGCCTGACCAATATGATGAAATCCCATCTCTACTAAGAATACAAAAATTAGCCAGGCATAGTGGCATGCACCTGTAGTTCCAACTACTGAGGAGGCTGAGGCATAAGAATTGCTTGAACCTGGGAGGCAGAGGCTAAAGTGAGCCAATATTGTGCCACTGCACTCCAGTCTAGTGAGTGAGTCTACTCACCACTCCAGAGTAGTGAGACTCTGTCTGAAAAAAAAGGAAATATGTGAAGACAGGGCAGATATTATTTTGCCCAGTCTTTAAAATCAAAGAAAGTGCCCCTGAGATTAAATTATTTATTTATTTACTCAACAAATACAACAAATATTTACTGATCACACAAAGCCAAGTGTAGGAGATACGGTGATGAAAAGGTCTGGGTCCTCCCTGCCTAGTTGAATTTACAGTATAGTGGGGAGGGGCATTAAGAAATTACCAATAATTATGATATTGCCATAATGAAAGTATACACAAAACGCAGCAGCACAATCTGGGAAACAGCACCCAAGTCCTTCTCTGAAAGCCAAAGAAGTTTTTGAAGAGATTATAAGAGTTGAATGGGAATATGGACAACAAAGAATCTGATTGTTGCTTGTAACAGGGAATATATTCCAGGAAAAGGGAAGAGATGTGTCAGAGATAAACTGGGTACATCAGGAGTCAAGGCAAAAAATTACAAAACATTAAATGAATCTGGAGTAAAGTTTCTTACCGTGGGTGCTATTAACATTTGGAGCCAGGTAATCATAGTTTTAGGGGTTGTCATGCCGATGGTGGGATGTTTAGCAAACATCACTGACTTTTACTCACCAGATACTAGTGACTGTAGCATCCTTTTCCATCCCTTCACTGTGACAATCAACAGTGTCTCCATCTATTGCCAAGTGTTCCTGAGCAGGGCGACACAGTCTCCTGCAGTTGAGGATCATTGATCTAGAGCATTGATTACAACGGAAGGCATCTAAAGGATGAGGCAAAAGTGAAAGCCAGATTATGGTGAGCTTCTTCTGACATATGAAAATAAGTTTTATTTTCCTTTTAGGTGATTGGGAACAATCTTCTTATAAACACATGGGGGAATCCTCTTATTATAACTCACATAAAATCCACATTTTCCCAATTTACCAGTCTGTGAATTCATTATGAGCGATAATTCAAGTTGTAGTATCTCCCTGCCACACCCTTTGACACAGGACTTGTCCATTTTTTCTCCTCCTGCAAAACCTCCTCCTCTCCCATCCCCTGAAGAGTGTTGTTGTTGTTGTTGTTTTATTTTATTTAATTCCTGGAAGTTTCTTACATATGCTCAGGGACACATTTTGCTTTGCAGCTCCCCGTGTTCCGTCGGGAACTTCTGCTGTGTTGGACAGCAGAATTTCCCACAGATGGCCAAAAAGACATTGCTAGGAAAGCTCTTACAAAGCCATGTCCTTTCTGGTCCGGTCCTAGGAACTACAATGGAGAATATGTTCCAATCACCCAAAAGCAGTTTCAACATACATTCATCTTTACTTGCAATCCTCAAATAACACTACAGTAATGCCATGCATAGGCCACATCCACACTCATTAAAATGTCCTACGTTTTCCTTCCAGCCTTTCTGTCACAATTCCATAAAACAAACCACACATACAAAAATAAATTAGCTAAAAATAAATTAGCTAAAAACTTATTCACCCCCATCTCTGTGCAGCCTTTCTTTGTGCTTCAAGGAAAACCTTCTCCAGCCAAAGTTCATGCACCTCCTGTGCTTTCTTCCTCCTTTCCTTTAGTCTCTGTGGCCTTTGCTTTATTTTCTGTTTTATGTATTATAAAAACCTAAGCAAAGCATTTGTTCCCATCCAGAAGATGTAGCAGCCTGCATGGCCACTGTGACTAATTTAGCAGTGGTGCACTGGTGGCCATCCTTGCTTCACCAACCCCTGCCGTGACGCCTCTTTTCCATGTGACACGACTTTCCTTGGAGGGTATTTCTGCTTCTCTGTCCACTGTGCACCATGGTTTCTCCTGTGGTTCTAAAGTTTCCTAACAGTGGTTGCCACTGAACTGCCAGTGCCACCATTAATCCCTTGAGTCATCACAGAGCAAGAGATTCTCAGAAGCCTGAGGCAAAGTTAAAGGGGATATTTAGTTCCTCCTCCTCCTCCCCCATTTATGTTACAGCTTATTAGAGAGGTCCTAGGCAGTGTAGACTGTTCCTCCTTGCTTGCCCGCATTTGCTGAGCTAGAGCTTTCACTGTCTGCTTACAGCACACATACCCTTCCAGTTCGCTGGCTTAGCAACAGATTCGAAGAACGGTCTTAGTACTGTACCTGAAATTATGATCCACTCTGATGATTAGACTTTGTTCCTGGGTCAGCTGACTCAGCTGTCCTTACCTTTCATTCCTAGGTAAATATAGACATAGACATAGATCTATAGATAATTATACAGATATAGATGTAGATATAGATATAGGGAGATACCCATCTATAAATACTGATATCTATAGATACAAATATCAATGTAGACACTGATCTATCTATATCTATACCTATATAGATATCTGTATCTACCTATACATATCTCTATGAACATTTATTATCTCCCTATATTCATTTAGTGTCTCCCTATAAAAATCTATATAAATATTGATATGTATATCTATACCTGTTCATATCTATCTATACACTGCCTCTCCCACTCACATCCCGTGGTGCTTCTTATGAATTAGGCTTCAGTTGGGCCACCTGCTTGCCAGACACGTCCACCATGCCTGCTCTCTATTTTGGATGCAGCCTACCTGCAAACAAGTATTTCCACTGAAATCTATTCCTTTATCCTCATTTTTATGTATATATTCATTTCTCACTATCAGGTTGTATGTTTTCCTGTAAGCCACCACAAACCTTTTGTGCAATGAGATAGGTGATGAATAAAGCATGGATGAATCCACGCATTAGATGAGTATGTGAAGTGGATATGGAGAGCACACAAGAACCAAGAGCAGACAGAGCCCTAAGGAAAGACCTGGCTGACCTGCCGGAAGGAAAATAGGTAATTTAGGATAAGCGATGTATAACCTCTAATCCATGTAAAAGTACCAAAAAGATTACAATGGTGAATGCTCATAAGATTGTCCCCATTTGCATGACATTCTCAGAAAAGATATTCTACTTAATTGACTTTTTTAGAAAACTGAAGCTTATTTCTTTCAAAAGAACATACTTGCTTTTTTAATCATTTTTACGGAATTCTTTCTAAATAGAAGATTACAAACTAATCTTCTATAGAAACTGATAGATTTTGTTTTACTTTTATGTGATTGTTTGAATTTGGCATTATAAGCATCTGATCTGATACCATACCCTAATACAGTAGTGCCTTGGTGTCTTGTTTCTTAGCATTTTAAATAGCTTCTATATATTGAGTGCTTACATTGTGCTTGGCACTGTGTGTAATGATCTCATCCATTATCACACTGGATTCTCATGAGACATGTCCTACTGAGGCATGCCGAGCTTTTGCCCCTTTACCAAATAGCTTCATTTATGCTGCTCCTTAAATTCTTATGGCTGCATTTTGTGATTTTTTCTGTCTCCCTTCTTATTGTCTGGAAAGCTCTTACTCAGCTTCTAATTTTCTGCTTTTAATCTTCTAGGTATTAGGAATCCTGAAAACCATACTTCAGAGGATTGTGTATCAAGAAGGTTGGGGTCTAGGTGAGAGTCTTGTGATTTGGTTGAATTAAAATGAATGCAGCACTTCCAGCCCTGCAGTCATTCAGGAGTCCCCAACTTACTACCACTGAGGGCCAGGTTGAGAACACACAGACCTCCCAGCCAGCTGTCTCTGTATCTACAGAGTTGAACTGGACTTAGTTTTTATATGCTATCTCTTGAAGGCACAAACTTGGATATTATGGGGAAAAACCATGTTTTGATTTTATAAATGTTGATATTGATAGGTGACAGGGAGGTAATAACTGCTTATTAGCATTTAATGTGTCTGATCATTCAATTAATCTTGTAGAAATTACTCTTAGACTTTCAACAACATGTAACTATGAGCACATATCATTTATTTCAATTTAATACAGTGGCTGAAAAGGATTTCTAAGAATTGTTTGTACCTCTGGGCATATCTTAGTGAGAGACTTTTGATAGCATTTGTTTAAACCTTATGAAAACTGTATTTAGTCATGGACTGAAGTGAATTGTTCATTGGATTCATTAGGGATTATATCTAAGAATAAGATTTACTGCATTTATAATAAAATGTGTGAATGAAGAAATAAAATGTTAATGTTTCTTAATATCTGGTAGGATCTGCTAGAATGACAGATGCTGTGGGGATATGGCTAGAAGGTAAGGATGCTGAGTTTTTGTTTGAGTCTTTTTTACAATTCTTTCTTTCTAGGTTGGTAGACACCACGGTGAACCCAAGAGGCAGAGCTGTGAATAGATATCTTTATAGAAGCCTTGAATTTGGAAATGATAAAAAATATTCACAGTAGAGTGCTATGTGGAATGCTTACTGCATGTGACTCTGTGACTTAACATTGGAGCTTGGATCATCTCTGCTCATTTTGCCTTTACCCTGAAGATAATCTTCCCTCAGTAACCCATGATTTAGCCAAAAATAATGTGATCTTAGAAAGGAAGTTCAATATCTAGAATTGTGGCTCATCTCATAATTGTAGAGAGCCAAATCAGTATGTTCTAGAAATAACAAAAGATTGGAGAGAGGGTTCAAGGATCCAGATCCAGGCCCTACCTCTATCACCTGGTGTCTACCTCTATCACTTGGTGTCTTGCAAGTGACTTGCAGTTTTTTTGTTTTCTTTTTTTATACTTTAAGTTCTAGGGTACATGTGCACAACGTGCAGATTTGTTACATATGTATACATGTGCCATGTTGGTGTGCTGCACCCAGTAACTCGTCATTTACATTAGGTATATCTCCTAATGCTATCCCTCCCCTCTCCCCCAACCCCACAACAGGCCCCGGTGTGTGATGTTCCTCTTCCTGTGTCCAGGTGTTCTCATTGTTCAGTTCTCACCTATGAGTGAGAACATGCGGTGTTTGTTTTTTTTGTCCTTGCGATAGTTTGCTGAGAATGATGGTTTCCAGCTTCATCCATGTCCCTACAAAGGACATGAACTCATCCTTTTTTATGGCTGCATAGTATTCCACGATGTCTCTGTGCCACATTTTCTTAATCCAGTCTATCATTGATGGACATTTGGGTTGGTTCCAAGTCTTTGCGATTGCGAGTAGTGCCGCAATGAACATACATGTGCATGTGTCTTTATAGCAGCATGATTTATAATTCTTTGGGTATATACCCAGTAATGTGATGGCTCGGTCAAATGGTATTTCTAGTTCTAGATCCTTGAGGAATCGCCACACTGTCTTCCACAATGGTTGACAGTTTACAGTCCCACCAACAGTGTAAAAATGTTCCTGTTTCTCCACATCCTCTCTAGCACCTGTTGTTTCCTGACTTTTTAAAGATCACCATTCTAACTGGTGTGAGATGGTATCTCATTGTGGTTTTGATTTGCATTTCTCTGATGGCCAATGATGATGAGCATTTTTTCATGGGTCTGTTGGCTGCATAAATGTCTTCTTTTGAGAAGTGTCTGTTCATATCCTTTGTCCACTTTTTGATGGGGCTGTTTGCTTTTTTCTTGTAAATTTGTTTGAGTTCTTTGTAGATTCTGGATATTAGCCCTTTGTCAGATGAGTAGATTGAGAAAATTTTCTCCCATTCTGTAGGTTGCCTGTTCACTCTGATGGTAGTTTCTTTTGCTGTGCAGAAGCTCTTGAGTTTAATGAGATCCCATTTGTCAATTTTGGCTTTTGTTGCCATTGCTTTTGGTGTTTTAGACATGAAGTCCTTGCCCATGCCTGTGTCCTGAATGGTATTGCCTAGGTTTTCTTCTAGGGCTTTTATGGTTTTAGGTCTAACATTTAAGTCTTTAATCCATCTTGGATTAATTTTTGTATAAGGCTTAAGGAAGGGATCCAGTTTCAGCTTTCTACATATGGCTAGCCAGTTTTCCCAGCACCATTTGTTAAATAGGGAATCCTCTTCCCGTTTCTTGTTTTTGTCAGGTTTGTCAAAGATCAGATGGTTGTAGATGTGTGGTATTATTTCTGAGGGCTCTTTTCTGTTCCATTGATCTATATCTCTGTTTTGGTACCAGTACCATGCTGTTTTGGTTACTGTAGCCTTGTAGTATAGTTTGAAGTCAGGTAGCGTGATGACTCCAGCTTTGTTCTTTTGGCTTAGGATTAACTTGGCATTGCGGGCTCTTTTTTGGTTCCATATGAACTTTAAAGTAGCTTTTTCCAATTCTGTGAAGAAAGTCATTGGTAGCTTGCTGGGGATGGCATTGACTCTATAAATTACCTTGGGCAGTATGGCCATTTTCACGATATTGATTCTTCCTATCCATGAGCATGGAATGTTCTTCCATTTGTTTGTGTCCTCTTTTATTTCCTTGAGCAGTGGTTTGTAGTTCTCCTTGAAGAGGTCCTTCACATCCCTTGTAAGTTGGATTCCTAGGTATTTTATTCTCTTTGAAGCAATTGTGAATGGGAATTCACTCATGATTTGGCTCTCTGTTTGTCTGTTATTGGTGTATAAGAACGCTTGTGATTTTTGCACATTGATTTTGTATCCTGAGACTTTGCTGAAGTTGCTTATCAGCTTCAGGAGATTTTGGGCTGAGACGGTGGGATTTTCTAAATATACACTCATGTCATCTGCAAATAGGGACAATTTGACTTCCTCTTTTCCTAATTGAATACCCTTTATTTCTTTCTCCTGCCTGATTGCCCTGGCCAGAACTTCCAACACTATGTTGAAAAGGAGTGGTGAGAGAGGGCATCCCTGTCTTGCAGTTTTATCTCTAAGTTGAAGAGGGTGGTAGTGCCTACTGTAGAGGATTATTGGGAAAATTACATGCAATAATGTGTGTCTATGGAGAACATTGTGGAAACTTCAGTACGCCATCTATACTTTGTCTTAGTATAATTCAGGCAATATCCCTAATATTTCATCTCCTTTCACATCAGTATGGATGCAGTAAAAATTAAGGAGTGAGTCCTTGAAGTGAATAAGGGCCACCAATTTAAAGCCCCGTGAAATTTAGTAGCCTGTAAGGGGGCCTTTTTGAAGTGAGCCGCCAACTATCCTTTTATGTTTCTGTGTTGCCTTGAAGTAGTTTGTGTACAACTATATTGATCCTCACTAGCCATAAAGGAAAAGACTTTGCTTCTGCTTCCCATTGTAAAAAGACCCCATGTAGGTAGTCTCCTGGGAGATCTAATAGGGGCTCCTCATTTTGGTCCTGTACACCACTTTTGATTTTCATAGCGTCTCAGGATCTCTCTCTTTGGAAAAATTACTCTGCACAGTGAGCACATTCATCAGGGGGAAGGTGAAGAAGAACTGATATATGGTACACTTAACATACACAGGTACGTTTTACACTCCGTCATAATTAGTCCTCAAACTAACCTTGGGAAGAAGGGAGTGTAATCCCTATATCATGAATAAGGGAATTGATGTTCCTAAGTTATTTATTTGATTTCCTACTGATAGCAATGGTCAGTGATGAACCTAAACTGTTCTAATATCTAAATCAATGCTGGCTTCACTAGACCATGCTGCCTCTGTGGAGGCAGGTAGAACTTGCCTCATGTCTAAGAAGGGCCAGAAGATTCACCAAAGGGATAATAAGACTTATATTATGGTATTTTCCTGCCATATTGTACACTTGAGAAAACCATATGACTTCTTTGAAACTTCTGTTTTCTCCACCCTTGCACATCTCCCCAGCTTGTTGAAGATCAAATGGAATAATGAAAGCCAAAGTGCTTGGTAGGCTGACAAGTGCTATGTGAAAGTGAGATGTTGATACTATCCAAAGAAATCTTACCAAATTTTGTCTGATATTTAAGAGGGTGCAAGTGAGAATATCACTCAGCTACTACTTACAGAAAGCAGCATTTTTTCTACACCCTGTGAGTTGGTGTAGGAGAACCAGCTACTTGTGTTCTTGGCAATAACTGCTACCAGTAATATTTCAGTTAAAGTGACCACTAATTAATCAGAATTGCATTGAATTTATAGTATAATCCAATTTTAATGGCAGCATGTCTGCCACTTTTGGTATCTACTCTTAAGTAGAGAAGTTTTCTGGACCCAGCTTCCCAGTCTATTAACTTCTTCATTTGGGCTGGAAACCATTGTGTCTATTATAACTCCTTTAGAGCTATTTCTTGATAAGGAAAAATATGGAATGGTTTAGCATGGTAGTATTTTAATCCTCAAGGTTACCAGAATTATATATAATAAAAATATTAGAACTTGAAGGGAAGAACTTACAGATCAACTAATTATTGATTTGCGAATTTATTTAATTCTAACCTTTATTAAGAACTTCCCTGTGCCAGGCACTACACTAGGGATCAGGAAGACAGAAATGGAATGCAAAAGTTTTTGCTTTTCAAGGGTCCCAAGTCTGGAGAAATAGTCTGCATTTTGTAAATTCCATAAGTTATTTGCTGAAGGTCATGTCATTATTAGTTAGTGGACAGATCAAAGAAAACTAACCTAGAATATTCTAATCCAAAAAAGTTTGTAGATAGACTTTCTCCACACTAACTCCTTGAAAGCATTAGAATATGCTCTTCTAAGGCTTGTATTCATTTGTTGGTTTTCAGAGCAAGGTATACAGCCACATGCTGGCATTGTAAGTCAAGGCTCATTATGGGTGAGTCACATTTGCATGTTGGAGAAGGACATAGGGGGTTGCAAGGTGATGAATAGTTAGGGTTTGCAGTCAGCCATTTCTGCCCTTGCCACGTATCTGTTAGAGGACTTGAGAAGTCATTTAATCTTGCATGGCTTTATTTTCCTTGTAAATGGGAGCACTAATACCTACCTTATAGGCAGTTGGAAAGAGGATGAAAAAAATGTGTAAAATTCTTATTGCAGTATTTATTACAAAATAAGTATTTAAGCATCCTAGTTACCATGATGATTCATACCTAACCCAGACTGGGAAGAGATCTAGCCCCATCTTGACTCTGAAACTTGGTATCTTTTGGATCTTGGGAAAGACAATTTATTTCTCCAAGTTTATTTTTCTTTCTCTGGATGATGAAAATATTAATAATTTTCCTTAGGGGTTAGTGAGGGGATTTTCCTTTATTTATACATTTATTTTATATACCCATGTCAAACTCCTCTTATGCACCAGGAAATGTTCTAGCTCCTGGAGAATTAGTAATGAACAAGGGTGGCATAATACATGTGAAGTTTCTGGGAGATCATAGGAACTTAAATGCAAGCTAACCTCATTGCACTAATAATCGCAGCAGATCCGCTATTACCATTCAATCAAACTTGGTTATAAAAATAATTAATATTAATATTATCTACTCAAAATTACTGTTTCACCCACCAGACATATTTATCCCCTTGTGCATTTGTGATTTTAATACACTGGCAGTCTCAACAGCCTATCCCAGGTTACTGAGACCACCAAGATAAAACTAGAATTTCCACACATTTGTATGTATTCCCTCTTCCGTGGTACCTTGCATTTGACCTCCTCCAGCCTCTGAATTTCTATTTAATAAGAAGCTGAGTGGGAAATCAGACCTTCACCCCTGGAAATCCATTTGCTTCTGCCTGTGTTTACAAAACTGATGATGCCTTGCAACAAACTCGATCTTCGTACTGACTTCTAGTCACAGTGTATTTGGGGGATTAACAATGATAATTTAGTTCTAAGCCCTATTCTCTTGATTTAAACAGTTGCACCAGCAACTGTGAGCTTCATTTCTTTCCTAGGTCTGTCTACCTCCCGACGTACTACACCTGTGAAATAGGTCTTGAGAAGTACCTTATTAGGCATTGGGGTGATATACTGCTTAAACAGGAGAGGTCCGTCCTAGTTGCTTATGAATGCCTGAATTCCTCAGCTGAGTTCTGGAGCCACCCACAGATCTGCTATATACCCCTGTGGAGCTGACTTGGAAGCCATAAGTTGCAGACATTGATTTGCTGACCCTTAATCTGGGTGCAATCAAACAGAACACCCTGGTATGTGACTCAGGCACTCACTTGGTTCAGCTAAGGACAAAGACCTAAGTTCAGGTCACTTCCCCTGGCTCTAACACATCATACCCCAATTTACCCATAAAAGCAAGTGCTTCTAGGGCAGTGACTTTCAAACTAGGTTTCTGAGGAGGTAGCTTTGAGTTAGCCTGGGCGGAGGCAGGGGAAGGACTTCTTTGGGTCCCATGTGATCTTCTATCTTAGGCAGAACAGTTTTGATTATCTTTATTTGCTTTATATTTGGCTTCTCTTAAAAAGATAATTTAAAAAATTGTTCTTGGGCTCATTTATTTATTCATGTTTGGAAACAACCCTTTAGGGTAATTGTTTTGCTCTTTTATCTTCTTAATCCTTCCCTTGCACGCTTAAATATGGTGACCCTAGGATTTCTCCATAGCATTATTAGTCCATTCTCACACTGCAATAAGGAAATACCCAAGACAGGGTAATTTATAAAGGAGAGAGGTAATAATTGACTTACAGTTCTACATGGCTGGGGAGGCCTCAAGAAACTTACAATCATGGTGGAAGGGGAAGCGAGGACCTTCTTCACATGGCAGCAGGAGAGAGAAGAGCTAGAAAGAGCAGGGAAACTCCTTATAAAACCATCCGATCTTGTGAGAACTCACTCACTATTATGAAAACAGCATGGGGGAACCCACCCACCATGATACAATTGCCTCCCACAGGGTCTCTCCCGTGACACTTGGGGATTATGGGGATTACAATCCAAGATGAGATTTGGGTGGGGACACAACCAAATCATATCAACAACTATTTGTTTTATTTCTCCTAATGTAGAGTTGACGTGGAGGGTTGGCTTGTTAGGGGTGGAAAGGCAGTATTCCCTACCTCATAATCTCCATCAATGCCCTTCTAAGCCACCCCTGTCATATACAGCCTAATCAAGGGCTTCATAGATTTTAATGTGTGCACAATGGGTTATTTTATTAAAATGAGATTCTGATTCAATAGGTTGGAATGAAACCTGAGATTCTGAGTTTCTAATAAGCTCTGTGATGACGCTAGTGCTGCTAGTGTGTGGACCACCCTTTGAGTCAGGAGGGCCTAGGTAAATGTAATGTGTTCCATACAAAAACACAACCTCAAGACAAATTCCTCTTTACCCCATTGCTAATCTAATTGTGGCTCCTATGTAGAAAACCTGGATTTGCTACTGTTTCTTCACATTACATTGCCTGGTATGAGTCTTTCCCTATTCTACGTACAATCAGGCCAGCAGATCTGAGTAGTGGGGGGAATACCTTGATACCAATCACTTGGATTTTTTCTTTTTTGTAACTGAAATTGGCGGGGGGTGTGGGGTGGGAATCGCTATACGACAGACACCATAGTAGGCACTCACCATACAATATCACATCTAATATTTTACATTTTGTAGGTACATGTATAAGAGCCATGTCCTGTTTAAGGAAACTGAAGTGATAGAGCTTAAGCTATAGAAATGGCTCAGTTCACTTTGTGCTGCTGTAACTAACACCACCACCTGGGTAAGTTATAAAGAACAGAATTTATTCCTCATAGTTCTGGAGGCTGGGAAGTTCAAGGTCAAGGTGCTGGCATCTGATGAGGACCTTCTTACTGTATCATCGCACAGTGGAAGGCAAAAGGGAAAGAAAGAGCAAACTCACTTCCAGAGCCTCAAAGACATCATTATTCTGCTCCCTTTCCATCCAATAATGTAAATAGACTGTGTCTTTTGTAAGAGTATTTTGGGAAAACAATCTCCTAGAATGACTCAGCAAAAATCAGTTTTTTGAAACTTTTATCATTCACTCATCTCTTTTCATCACCAACTCCATCCAATTAGTTTTTGCATCCTAGGGATCCTTCAACTCTCTCACTTGAGTGGTTTCAGTATTCAACTAACTGGGACCATGCCTCCTGTCTTGGCCACCACAAATTCATCCTGCATGCTATTATTAAATAAGATTTTCCAAAGATGTTTGTGTACTCTTCTCCTGAGACTCCTTCAATGACTCTCCATTACATACAAAATGAAATACAAGTTCTCTCACCTGGTATTTAATGTCCTCTATGACCTGGCCTCAGCCAATGTCTTCTGCCTTGTGTTTTAAATAATCATTACACAGTTACATTACAGCCATACCAGGATATTTGCCACTGGAAAATACAACATAAACTGTATTAGTTAGGGGTCTCCAGGAAACAGAACTGATAAAATGTGTGTGTGTGTGTGTTTGTGTGTGTGTGTGTGTGTACAGAGAAAGATTTATTTTAAGAAATTGAATCATTGTGGGGCTGGTGAGTTTGAAATCTGGAGGGCAGGATAATAGGTGGGAGACCCAAGGAAGAGTTGATATTGTAGCCCTATTTGGAAAATCTACTTGGAAAATCTGAAAGCAGGATTTCCTCTTGCTTAGGGGTCATCTGCCTTTTCCTCTTGAGGCCTTCAGCTGATTGGATGAGGCCCATCCACATTATGGAGGGTAATCTACTTTACTCAAAGTCCACTGATTTAAATGTTAATCTCACCTAAAATTATCTTTATAATAACATGTAGATTAGTATTTTACCAATAATTTGGGTACCATGGCTGAGCCAAGTTGACAGGACATATAAAATTAACCATCATGTGAACATCCACACTTCTGGGCCTGGAATGACATTCCCACTGCCATAAGGTATTTCTAGATTGTCCAAATAAAACATATTTCCTTTATGGTTTTCCCTGCTACTCTTTGTATGTACAGCCAATGTAGTATTTTCCCTAGTTTGCCTTGTTTTGATCTAAACTGTATATGTACGGACTTCTTACTCAGATCATGGGCAAGTTTCTATGGGCTACAGGTGTGCATCTCCAGAGTGTTCACTGCAAGTGCATTACATTGGTCTGAACCTCCAAAAGTACACAAGAAATTAGTGTAGACTGATTTCTTTGTTTCTATAAAGGTAGTGAATTGCACTGGGTGTTGCTTGTAGGACAAGACTTCCTGGCTGAAATTCTAGCCCTGATACTTACTGTGCAACTTCAGGCAAGTGACTTAACCTCTCTGTTCCTCACATCTGTTCTCTCATTTTGATTGTTGTGATGAATAAATGCATTAATACATTTAAGCATCTTAGAACAGTGCTTGACATATGGTAAATGTTCAGTAAATATTAACTGATAGTATTATCTTTATGGATATATGCTTCCAAATGTTGGAGTGGAGAATGATGTTCTGCCTATTAAGAGTTCTCAAGAGAAGAAATGCCCCTTATTTGGAATCTTAGACCCTAAGAGTGGACAAAGACTTTATTGCTGCTTAAGTGCTGAAGGTCATAAATTCCTTGAAAATCCAGTGAAGGCTGTGTATAGGCACACCTCATTTTATTGCACTTCATTTTATTGTGATTCACAGATTTTGCTTTTTTTTTTTTACATATTCAAGGTTTGTGGCAATCCTGCATTGAATAAGCTTCTGAGCACCATTTTTCCAACAGCATGATGTGCTTACATCCTATCTCAGTGTCATCATGTTTTAGCAATAAAATATTTTTAAATTAAGGTATGTACATTGTTTTTTCAGACATGATGCTCTTTTTTTTTTAAACAAATTCAAGGTGTGTGGCAATCCTGCATTGAATGAGCCTATGAGCACCATTTTTCCAACAGCATGATGTGCTTACTTCCTATCTCAGTGTAGTCATGTTTTAGCAATAAAGTATTTTTAAATTAAGGTATGTACATTGGTTTTTCAGACATGATGCTCTTGTACAGTTAATAGACTATAGTATAGTGTCAACATAAGTTGTATATGCACTGGGTAACCAAAAAGTTTTTGTGACTTGCTTTATTGCAATATTTGCTTTATTGTCATTGTCTAGAACTGAACCCACAATGTCTCCAATGTATGCCTGTGCTCTTTCCCCAGAAAAAAATGCATGTGTATACATATAATTACTACACACAATCTTAAGAATTCACAGGGCATATCTCCCCATCCGTATACACTTTAGGGATACATGTTAAGAATCCACAGTGTCAGCTGGGCGCGGTGGCTCATGCCCGTAATCCCAGCACTTTGGGAGGCCGAGGAGGGCAGATCACAAGGTCAGGAGATCGAGACCATCCTGGGTAACATGATAAAACCCTGTGTCTACTAAAAAATACAAAAATTAGCTGGGCTTGGTGGGGCGTGCCTGTAATCCCAGCTACTCAGGAGGCTGAGGCAGGAGAATCACTTGAACCTGGTAGGTGGAGGTTGCAGTAAGCCAAGATCACACCACTGCACTCCAGCCTGGGAGACAGAGAGAGACTCTAGCACAGTGGTTGCCAATGTAATACTCAATGCTGAATGAATAAATTGAGTTGAAAGAGTGTGCCTCTCACTAAGGACTTCACCCACATCCAAAGAACTGTTCTGAAATTGTTGGTTCTGCAATAGTAATGAGATAAAATAAACTAAAGATCCCTTCTCCAAAGAGCCATATTAAGAAGATGAAGAGACACAGACCAGACTCAAGAGAGGCAATGGGTTCTGAGAACCTAAAAGAAAAAGTGTGCTCTTGGGCTCCACTGACCTGGGATCAAAGCCCAGCTCACCTATGATGTCTTCTGAAGAACATCTAGCCTCTTAGAGATTTCGCTTCCTCGTTTGTAAAACATGAATGATACTTTCCTGGAAAAGGTTTTTCAAAACTTAAAGGAGAAAATACAAGAAGCACAGTGCACAATGTTAGTAGCAATGACATCAAACACAAGTCATGGAAACAAGGATAAAAGTGATTTATGCTTTGTTTAGTCACTGCCAAGAGCATCAGAAATGCACAAATCCCTGTGCGCTCGTGATTGTTGAAGTAGCCCTGCCCACCCTGAAAAATGGTAGCAACCCCCATGGGGTCTTTCTTTCTTTTTCTTTTTCTTTTCCTTTTTTTTTTTTTTTTTGGAGACAGAGTCTCACTCTGTTTCCCGGGCTGGAGTGCAGTGGCACATCTCGGCTCACTGTAACCTCCATCTCCTGGGTTCAAGCAATTCTTGTGCCTCAGCCTCCCCAGTAGCTGGGATTACACATGTGCACACCATGCCCAGCTACTTTTTTTATTTTTAGTAGAGACAGGGTTTTGCCATATTGGCCAGGCTGGTCTCCAGCACCTGACCTCAAGTGATCCTCCCACCTGGGCCTCCCAAAGTGCTAGGATTACAGGCATGAGCCACCATGCCTGGCTCCCGTGGTCTTTCTTGGGAAGACCAACAGAGAGTATGTGTCAGGGGCTTATGGAGTATCTCATAAGGCACCATAGTTTGTAAAAACCAAAGCACAGTTGTTTCAAAATCCTAACTACATATTAGAATCACCTGGGAGCTTTAATGAAAAGGGGATTTACAGGCTCTCCTCAGATTCAGAATCTGCCTGTTAGTACACTTTCAGCAAGAATATCAAATTGAGGCCAGGTGCAGTTGTTCATGCTTGTAGTCACAAACAAGCTTGTGGTCACAAACACCGAGGCGGGCAGATCATCTGAGGTCAGGAGTTCGAGACCAGCCTGGCCAACATGGTGAAACGCCGTCTCTACTAAAAATACAAAAATTAGCCAGATGTGGTGGCAGGAGCCTGTAGTCCCAGCTACTTGGGAGACTGAGGCAGGCAGGAGAATCACTTGACCCCAGGAGTTGGAGGTCGTAGTGAGCCGAAATCGCGTCGTTGCACTCCAACCTGGGAGACACAGAGTGAGACTCAGTCTCAAAAAAAAAAAAAAAAAATCAAATCGAGTCCATTACTCCCCTGTGTTAACCTTATCCCTAAAGATCTTGTGAATTCTACATCTGTGACTCTCCATGTGTTCCTTGTATGTACTTTGTGGGCAGATGGGCTTCATATGTATTTCAGGAAGTAGGTGAGCCCTCAGAATAAGGCAGTGGGTGGGGCAGTTAGGAAGCTTTAAGTCTGGTATTTAAGAGATGGCAAGTGTCATTCATTCATTCATTATTTAGTCATTAAATAGACATTGTGTACCCTCATAGTGCCAGCCTTGTGTGAGAGACACAGAGAGGAATAAAGCACAGACACTTGTCTTCCATCACTAGTTTCTTAATAGAACAATACCTTTGGTACTTATATCCTGATCTTTCTAATTAGGCTGGGATACAGATGGGCATAAAGTGGGAGAGGAAGGTAACTGTGGGATTTATTAAACTGTGGGATTCATCCATGGAAGATAAAAAAATCACTAAGTGCTTACTACTTTTTATTTAGGCTGGGATTAGGCAGGATCCAGTTTTAATGAAGAAAACACTGAAAGAAGGGTTTGTGTCTTGTCGTTGCTGTTTTAAAATACTTTATTTAAAAAAGTTAAACTCATAAATAAGATGCAAGAATATAAAGAACTTAAACAGTTACTAACATTTTATCACATTTGCTTCATCATTCTCTATATTACATCCTGTCTTTTGGAACCATGTGAAAGTTACACACATCATACCTTTCATCCTTAAGTGCTTCAGCAATTGAAAGGAGGGACTCTGAATGCTCAAAGTTTTCAGAAGTTTGAGAGCAGAAGCAATTTTATGACATAAGGAAGAAAAAAAAAAGAAGAAATTGCTCCAAGAAATATAATGGCAAAAGATGGTTTAGATAAAGGTGTACTCAGTGGCTGTGTGCAAAAATGTTTGAAAAACTGCAGATGAAAAGAATAGAGTGATACAAATAGCCAGGCTTGATGAGAACAGAGGACACCAGCATCCCAAACCATGAGCCTCATCGCTGGCAAGAGCAGGATTAACACCATCCTTAAGTCTTAGGTATATAGTACCCCTCACGATGCTGTCTCTAGAGAGCATATCTATTTACATGTCACAAAAATAGGAATGCAAAATAATTTATTTGGGAATATGGAAAAGTTGACCTTTAAACCATCAAAGTAAAATAACACCTGAAGTGAATTAAAGTGGCATCGCCTCCCAGAACTGTTTTCACCCAATTTATACCTTCATTTACCTACTGCAAATGTGCTAAATGAGAGCCAGTTACAATACCCATTAAAGAGGGTCCTAAAGTAATTCTTTTAAATTGGTTCTAATGGCCTTATAAAAAATACCCACTGTATTTTAGAGGAGTAAAGTAAGAATGACAGGGAGAGAAATGTTAGTGCTACTTTTATCCACTTTGCTTTCTAGAGCAACTTCGACCTTTGGAAGGGGAGGAGGGTGAGTAGGGTGTTGGTTACATCATCATAATTATGCAGAGCTCCTAGTGTAATTTTGAGAATTAAAGGAGATCATGTATGTGGAGCATCTATCACAGGGATTGAAGCATAGATAATGAACAATATATGGCATTTTTCTTTTTTGTCTATTCAAACTGTAAAAAAAAAAAAAAAAAGAATATTCTTCATACAGACCCTAATGATCCATGAAGGGGGGATCTTCATGTCAAAAAAGGACTTGGAAATGGTAGCAAAGACCCAAGAGAAAACTTACTTACTCTTATTAAGAGAAAAATATTTGGGGAATTAATTACAGCACTTGAAATAAAGTTTAAGAAAGAATAGGGTGGTTTAGATTTCAAATGCATGTAATACAATGGGGCTTTTATTTATAGAATGAATTTTCTCTTTGAAGCCTGATTTTTCCACCTCATTTTCCAGTATATTGTCTTTTAATTATTCTCTTAGGGGCAGTCATGAGGCCCTTTTCACAAAATCCCCTAAATTATGTCCAAAATTTAATGCGGTGCTTGGTACATAGCAGATGCTTGTAAATATTGATGAGAAATTATTGCTAGATTATACAGAGAGGGTTTTCATAAGTGTGCAGCAGCTTATGAGGCAAGAGATAGAATGTCTATGGTCACTACTGATTTAGGCGTGAAAACAGGGAAGGCTTTGTGAATTAAAGAGATAACTTTTTTATATAAACATTTTATCAATCTGTCTATAATTTTTATCTTTTGTATCAACTCGTATTTGCCAAATATCTACCATGTACTAGGCACTGTATTGGCTGCTAGGGGTAGGTTTATGGGATTTGTGGAAAGAAAACAGTAGTTAAGGATTGGTCTGGCTTTTTTCTGTGTGAGACCGAGTCTCACTCTGTTGCCCAGGCTGGAGTGCAGTGGCATGATCGTTGCCTACAGCAACCTCCTCCTCCCAAGTTCAAGCGATTCTCATGCCTCAGCCTCCCGAGTAGCTGGGACTACAAGCGTGACCCAACACGCCTGGCTAATTTTTGGATTTTTAGTAGAGGCGGGGTTTCACCATGTTGGCCAGGCTGTTCTCAAACTTCTAACATCAGGTGATCCACCCGCTTCGGCCTCCTAAGATCTGGCTTTAATGAGAATGAGGAGGTGTAATATACACTAATAGCTTCATGTAGGTAAACAAGACAAAACCAAATGTGGGAGAGGATGGGATGCATTAGCCATGAGGAGCATGGATGTTTCATATGACTTTTCACTCTCATTTATTCCAAAAGTGTATGCACGTTTTCTGATTATAAAATCATATTAACCCACTGTAAATAATTTAAACAATATATCTTAAACTATGTGATGGGTTCACATGTACCTATGACAATTTCTCTTTATTATTTCAAAATTATACTTATAGATTATATATATACTTTGTATTATGATGTATTTAATTTTTTTAAGTTTTAGAAAAATAATTCAAACAATTTAGAAAAGTACAGAGAAGAAATTCTGTCAATCACGTAAATGCCAATTGCTAATACTATGTTGAAAATCCTCTGAAATCTATTATTTCTTATGGGTACTCTTGTACTCCTCCATTTCTTTCACTGCACCTAAACACATACATGCACACACACACACGTATATACATGCACACACACACACAGAAAACATTTTGTATAAATGAGATCATACTGTCCATGCTTCTTGTGGTCTGCTTTTTTTATTTGACAAGATATTATCTCTCTATGTCAATAAATGTAGAATCCTAGTATCCTTTTAATGAACACTCACTTTCTCCCTGTATGAGCAAACATTGTGCTTTAATTAATATGCGCCATAGGATGTATATCTAAATTGTTTTCAGGTGTTCATGTGTGTATATGTAAGTGTGTGTGCATGTGTGTGAATCCATGTTTTAATTTTCTAAAGAAAATTAAATTAAATATCTTTGGAACTTGGCATAGATATCTTTGGAACTTGGCTATGAGTCATCATAGGATTAATTTCTAGAAGAAAGTTTGCTTTGTTTTTATTTTCTGCTCTTTTTGAAATAATACTTTTTCTATTTTGTAGGATTTTTTTTTTCCTAAGAAAAGGACACTCTAGACCCAGCACTGGGTGATAACATACAATTTGACTTGTTTGAGATATATTCAACTTTATCATTTGTTACTGTGGTTTTCATGAATTAAATTTTGTGATTGCTTTTCTTTACATGAAGATTAACCAAGTATTTGCAGTGCCATTAGTTGAAATTAAATTAATGTAAACAAATTTTTAATTTTCATGAAGTTGATGTTTCTTACATTTTTCTTAAAGCAAAAATAAAATTTTGCAGATCTCAACTTACTCCATTTTTTTTCAGAGAGATTTAGCAATTATTACTTGGAACTAGGGAAAGAGATGGCTCCTTTACAATGACAATTTTAATTAGGTAGAGAAGGTAAGGTTTACAAACTTATGCAATCCATGATTTTAGGCTCCATCCTTCCTGTGGTTTATTCTTGAATTACCCAGATTTACTTCAGGCCTCTTTCAAAGACCTCCTCTTACATAATCTCCCTTTTGTGTTTATTAAATGATTCAGGTCAAAACATTGACAAAGATGATTCAGGTCAAACAAGGATGTGTTATGTCCTTGAGCCAAGCCCCATCTTCTCTTTCCTCCTCCACATTTTTGCCTACAAATATCTATTGTGACCTAGGAAGATAAGGTATTCAAAGAATGCCCTGAAATGACTCATGACACCTAAGAAATAAAAAGCCCTAATATATTTAAAATTGCAATACAAAAAAAAAAAAAAAAAGGTCTGGTATACATTGGCATCAATAGAAAGACATTCAGTAGAAAATAACTTTTGATTTGCTATTAGAAGGAAGAAAGAAAATATGGACGTCTTTCTTTATTTGTAAAATCACTGTGGGTATCTTAGAGCATTGTTAGAATGACTATAACAAAATCATTCATTTGAAGCACAAAGTGTATAAGCTACATTAACTCCGTTCTACCCACTTTCCATTGATAGTGTGTTTATGATCATTAATAGCAGTTCTGTGACTTGAATTGTGTCCACCCCCCAGATTTATATGTTCAAGCCCTAACACCTATGTGATGGTACTTGGAGGTAAGGCCTTTGGGAGATGATTAGGTTTTGACAAGGTCATGGGGGTGGGGCCTTCACAATGGGATGACTGCTCTTGTTAAGAAAAGTCACCCCAGAGCTTGCTCTCTGATTCTCTCTCTTTCCCCCCTATGGGAGGACACAGTGAGAAGGTGGTTACCCAAAATGCAAGCACAATGCCCTCCCCGGAAATCAATTATATTGGCCCCTTGGCCTTGGAAAAAACTGTGAGAAAATAAATTTCTGTTATTTAAGACACCCAATTTGTGATTTTTTTTTATGTGAGCTGAAGCTGATTAAGACAGTAGAAGTAGTTATCTTAATTTCCAGCATCTGCTTCATCACTTTTTCTTCTTTTCTCCTCTGCCACTTCCTCCTCCTCCTCCTCCTTCTTCTTCAAGTTTGTTTCCCCTCTCTTGCTTTTCTCCTTTTCTCCTTTTATTTCACATTAACGACCGTTTTAGTTCTTATCACTGTTGTTTTTCTTCACTTATTTATTTCATTCTTTTTACTTTTTTTCTTATGATTTCATCATATTCACCTTTGTTTCCTTTTTTCCACATTTCTTTTTTTTTTATCATTCTCATTTCCCTCATATTTGTCTTTCCTGTGATTTAATTCCTTCATGATCCTTCTCTCTTCTTCATTTTTTCCTTTCTTTTTCTCTCCTTCACTTCCTCTTTCTCTTCTTTATCCTCCTTTTTTTCTTTCTCTTCTCCCATGTTTCCATATTTTTCCTCCTCTTCTGGCCCAGCCTATTTCACCATCCTCACTTATGTCTTCCTCATTTCTTGTCTCATCTGTTCTGTTTCTTGTGTCCAGAAGGAGCACCAGTGCTTCCCTTTCATCTTTTTTCTGCTAAGATGCCTCTAGGAGTGGATGTATTGTATGAGCAAAGGTGCAAAACAGCAGGAAGACAGATGATGAGCAGCCCACCCTCAGGAAAACTCTCAATATAAAGAAACAGCTCAATCCAACCTCTCTTCCCTGTCTTTTTTCTTCTTTATTTTTTTCTTTTTAATTAAAATCCCTGCATTTGAAACTTTTTTGCTTTCTTCAAAAAAGTTTTGCTGACATTCCTCAAGAGGAAAGATAATGGGCACAAAGTATTTTCTAGCCTAGCAATGAACATTACAGAGAATGAAAAAAGACATGAATAACAAAAAGAAAGCCTATATTTAATCACCATTGTCATTTTATCATTGTTATTATGAAAAATAACAATCTATCATGTATTGAAGTTCTCTGTATATGCCAGACACACACATCATTTCATTTAATTTCCATGGTATTCCTATGAATTAGACACAATTAGTATACCTGTTTTGCACAATTAAAATCTAGGTTCAGGGGATTAGAATTGGCCCAAGATTTGCATGCAGGGCCAATTGGGGCTGGTTAGGACAGTGCCACTTTTATGGAGCTTCTAATATTTGTGAGGCAACATGATGTATTAAATCATGCAGACCTGGTTTAAATTCTGACTCCATCAGTTTCTAGTCCTAGACCATATATGCATTGTCTGAGTAAATTTTCACAATTATCTGTTAAGTTAATTATATTACCCCCATTTTACAGGTAGGGAACCTTATGTTCAGAGGGCATAGGCAACTTATCCAACATCATACAGCTGTAACTCCAAAATGTAAATGTTATGTACTACATCGAGGTGGGTTTAAGAACTAATATAATTTCTTAGGCAAAAAAGGCAGAGGAAATTCTCCAGGGATGGAGAAGGGAAGCTGTAGTTGAAACACAAAAACAGGGAAGACATGAGCATGGTACTTATAAGACAGTGAAGATATGAACATGGCACTTACAGGACAGTTAAGGCACTGATCTTTCTGGCTTGTTCTTGCTTTTAAACTTGTGTGATGACTTATCTTTGTAAGTTGAAATTTCTTTATATTTAAAATGGGTATTTCTAAATATAATAACACCTGTCCCTATAATTGTTACATATATCAAATTTTACACAGCCAGAAAAAATAAAGTAAAATGCAATATGTAAAATAAAAGAAACACTAGCAAAATTTTTCCAAGTATTGTAGCATATGTGGCAGACTTGCATCAGTGAGATGAGACTGTATTTCCTTCTTGTTTTTTCTTCAATATTTTCCAAATTTCCTAGGGTGGTCATATGTTTTTACTTAAAAAATATTTTATTAAAAAAAATTTCCTGTTCAATTTTACTCATATGATTGTTTTAAGTGTACTTGAAAAAATGTGATAGATATCACATAAGTGTAAGTTATTGATACTGATATGATTCTCCTCTTAGTCAACTTTAGTCATGAAAAATACTGAAATACACTGTGACTTATCAAAGATTAATTTTTATTCCAAGTACTTAATATTATATTTTAATTTTTTTGGTAATTCATAATGACACCTATAGCACATATATATGAAACTTTTTCATCTAAATTATAAAAACCACTTTCCCATACCTCTCTTTTGGCATGTATCATGTGGAAGTATTGAGAACTCACAAATAAAGAGGGTAGGACAGAATGTATTAAGGCAAATCAGAGGGAACATTTTGGAAGCAATAAGATTCAAGCAGGATGTTCAAAAACATCTGTATGTGGTAAGGAATAAAATCATTGAGATAGAAATAATCAACATATATACAGTGATATAGTTTGGGTGTGTCCCCACCCAAATCTCATCTTTTATTGTAATCCAAATTGTAATCCCCACATGTCAAGAGAGGGACCTGGTGGTAGGTGATTGGATCATGGGGGTGGTTTCCCCCATGCTGTTCTCATGATAGTGAATGGGTTCTCTAGAGATCTAGTTGTTTGATAAGTGTCTGGCACTTCCCCCTTCAATCTCTCTCTCTCTCCTGCTGCCTTGTGAAGAAGGTGCTTGCTTCCTCTTTGCCTTCTGCCATGATTGTAAGTTTCCTGAGGCCTCCTCAAGCCATGTGGAACTTTGAGTTAATTAAACCTTTTTTGTTCATAAGTTACTCAGTCTCAGGTAGTATCTTTATAGCAGTGTGAGAACAGATGAATACATACAGATAGGCTCTGAACATAATTAATCAGAAGGGTGGGTTATAAAATTTAAGACATAAGGTTGGAATATTACAGAATACAGGAAAATCACCTGATGAAGCATTTATAGATCAGGAACAATCAATACAGTAGAAACAGTTGAATACCTGGAGACCAAACACCCAATACCTAAGTTCACTTTCTACTTGATATATTTAATATCAACACAAGACACTGAAAATGAAAGATGGTCAAGTATTTCAGAGGGGAGAAGAAGAGGATCTATCCTTTCCTAGAAAAGCATACACTAGAAGACTGTTGAGGACTTCTATATTCATTTTTTAACAATATATTTTCCAGTGATACTTAAATTCCATAAGAGCTTGGAATCAACCAGAAGTAAACCACCCTTAAAAAAAAAAGAGTCTATGTGTAAGCCAGTTCTTTTCCACCCAGGCTCTGATACAACTACTCATGAGAGTTTAGGGCAAATCCTTTAACTTCTTTCATCCTTAGTTATTTTTTAACATTAAAATTTAAGCATTACTACTTGTTCCTTTTTTCCTTTAGACAGTTCTTCTGAAGACTATATTATTTGAAGACTATTAAAGCACATTTAATACAGAAATATGTTGTCTAGAATTATAGGTAGTAATTATATCTTCCAATTAAAACGAATTAGAGGTGACTGTTTATTTCAAGCACATTCACAAACAACTAATTAAGCCATATTACAGGTCAAACAACCTTCTCTAGATTTGATATGTGATAAATGATGATGATGAAGTTAATAGCCAACTTTGGAGTTTTTACCATTTTCCAGGACTGTTCTAATTCCTTTACGTGTATGAAGTACCTTTATCTTGCAGAGAACCTTGTATTGGTGATACTACTCTTGTCATCTTTGTAGGTGAGAAAGTAGAAACATTAATAAGAAATTTGTCCAAGGCCTCATACCCAGTAAAAGCTGAATACAGAATCAGGATTCAAACCCAGGCAATCTGAATCTAGTGTTACAAGACTAACATCGAAAGAAAATATGGAATAACATTGAATACAAAGTCATTTTAAAGCTACTTTAAAATTTTTAATTAAGTATACTATACTTTAAATATTTCTTTGATAAAGATTTATCAGTTCATTGATAAACGAACTGCTTTATGTTCATTGACCATCGTTAAAGACTTTGGAGACTTATAAATAAAACCTAGGGAAAGAAAATTGAAGGAGGAACATATATTTACCAAAGGTAAATAAGATTTGGAAGAGGAAGGGGTGGGAGCCAATGGAGATAATTAACATGCTCATGAACATATGAGAATTTATTAGCTAGCTATTGTTTCAGTAATGATGCATAAAAAACCACTCCCAAATCTCAATGGTCTACAATGAATATTTATTTCTCCCTCACAGTTATCCAGGTCAATTAGGAGGCTTTAGTTCAAGCTATGGGTTGATTTAGATTGGCTCCATCTATCTTTCATTCCAGAACTTGGGTTTAAGGAACAGTGCCTATAAGGGTACTCTTATGGTACAGGGCAGAAGTGCAAGAGACAAAGCTAAACAACACAAGCCAGTGCAAAGCTTATGGCTGCTATGGTTTAATTTTCCTTCACATACATTTTACTGGCCAAGCAAGTCACATGGCCAAACCCCAAGTTGTCAGAGTGAAAAAACTATAATCCATCCTCAGCGAACAATGCAAATATTAAAGGGGAAGGAAAACCATATTCCAATAATACACTCAGGAAGTTCATCTGAAGTTTAAATAACTAAACCCTACTTAGTGAAAGGCAATGTAACTATCATTACTGGAGGAGGTAAGAAAAATTTTGATAGGAGAAAATATTAGACTTAATGGATAAACACATCACCACTGGGTGGTACTCGTATTCCAGGACAGCTTTGTGAAGAATAGATCTGTATTAGGATGGTCAGAAGAATAAATTTTTAATACAACATTTACAAGTTGAATTTTTATAACACAAGCTGTGAATATATTTTCATTTCTACTTCATTATGTTAAAATGTGTAAAGTAATTAAAACAGTGCCTCAAACTGAATAATGCTATGAGTGTTTGCTACAATGATGGATAATGATGGTGATGATGATGATGTCAAAGTTGTAGGGCATATTGCTCTTTGTATATTTCATTTCTCCTGAATTAACTCAGCAACAGGTTATGTAAGATAACCCAGAATCCTTATACCCTAGTGAAGGCACAATACCTTTTTTCAGGTTGCGGGTCCCAGGATCAAAAGACAAAAAGTAATACCTTCTGGTAGTACCAGACATTTTTAGTAACAGGATTTTTCTCTAAAGAATTAAAAATAAGCTACAAAGAGGTTTTGGGATTTAATGAGAAATGTGCAAGAAAGATTTGTTTCTTTGCCACCCACATTCAGTTTTAACTGCCAAGTATATATTGTGGTTGGGAATACTTTCTACATAAAGGGACAAAGTTTAGGAGAGAAGTTGGTTCTTACAATATTGGCAAAAATATGGCTAGGAATGACCCAATCTGGGAAGGGTTCATTATGTGCAGCTACATAACATATAATCTTCTAATTAATTTATTCAAGCAAGGTAATATCTTTAAAAAATTGTGTGAATCTTAAAAATATTCAAATTAAGTAGTTAATGTCAAAAATATTTAGCCAAATATTTTTGTTCCTGAGTGATCCACACATAGCAAGAAAAGAAAATACTTTTTTTTAAAAAAAAAAAAACAACTAAATATCAAGTACCTGATAGCACTGGGGGAAAAAAAAAGAATTCTTGGGATAGTAAGGGATCTATTCATCATGATATTCCCTTTCTGTTTGGAATACTAAAGGAGAATTTGTTTGGAAAAAAGAACACCCTTCCAATTCCCAATTATCATAGTTTGGGATTAAAGCCAGTATGATCTGTTCTTTATGAATGTGTCTAATCATAAAAGTATCCCAGAATCTGAGAATGTTTGCACTAGCAGCCCTTGATGACCAACCTGAGACAATGAGGTGAGAGAGTTTATGTTACTTTCTCAAGTTCACTGTTAGTGAGTAACCTGGCAGGGACAAATGACTCAGATCTTTTTATGCTAAGTCCAGGGTTCAGTTTATATGGTTTTTTCTCTCAAATGCTTATCTTTGAGAAGAATTAGCTTATGTTATTGTTTTCCTCGTCAGCAGAATGGAAGCATTGGATTAGACCAGTGGCTTTGCCAAGATTTTCCCTTCCACTTAGTTACTGAGATCCACTTCTTTTGAATCATTCTTCATAGGAAAAAAACGTTTCTTCTCCATTTTTGATTATTTTGTGCAGCAATTTCAAAGACTTACCGATCAAAGAAATCAAGGAAGGTATTGGATAGGAAAACTTTTGAGGGTTCCACATATAGCAGTTTCAACAATAATCAGATGTATTTCCTACTGGCCCTTTTTGCATTCAAGAATAATTATTTTTCTGAAAGAAAAAATTTGTTCTGAAATTTCTCAGAGAGCTGAGCTTTGGAAGCCATTCCGTTTAGGAAGATGGAGTCATGTCCTTCCTGTTGCATTTAGATAAATGTGGCTAATAGACAACTTTTTAACACATGCTTTCTGGTACATAAATCAGCACTTCCAGGTTTGAATCTCAGGGATTCGTAGTTTCAATTGTTGCCAAATATTCAACATTTGGCTCTCTTGATCTTTAGTATTAAACTTTTTTTGACTCCATCTTCTTTCTTTCAGCCACTGTTTTCATTATCTAAAAACAGACACTTAAAGAAATTAGTGATAATCAGTCTTTTCATAAAGCTGAAAAAGGCCTGAGATATTGTTTGGTTTCATTTTCAAGAGTGGTTAAATAACTGCTCAAGACTTCCATATGAATAATTTCTCCATTTGTAAGTTTTTATCTTTAACTTCTTGGTTTTCTCAATGCCACAAAGCCCTCTTAGTGACAGGTATTGGGAAAGACAAACTCTTTAGGCCTTCCTTCTTCCTTTGAGGACCAAAGACCGTTTCACTTTTAATCATTTTATATATTGTCTCAACACCGCCTGCCTCTTTATTAACCACCTCTGTGAAATCTATTGCTATTAATCATCAAACACATGTCTGAGTATTACTGGCAATTATCTCCGAATGTTTGTTACCTGTTGGTTTTATTACTTGTTTTCCCCCAGAAGAATAGATTGTTTCAGGTCCATGACTCTGTTTTATGTGTATGCGTTTGTGTGTATGTTTATATTATTAAATGTGATATACATTACATTTTAATTTATATTTTAAATTTAATTATATATTAAAAGTAATGGCAAAACTGCAATTACTTTTGCACCAACCTAATATTCTTACATTTTAAAATTTTTCTTTTAGATCTCAATTATCATTGCATGAGGTAAAACAATATTTCAACCAAGGATTACTAACACTTTGTTGCCTATGAAAGTACATTCTTCCTGTTGCATATGAAGGCAGAAAGTCAGTTACAATCTATGATTCCCCTCCATTTCATGTTATATCTACTGCAACAATTTTTTGAAGTCTTCCATAAGCTCACTGATTTTATTCCTCCAGAAATAAGAAGAGTGTGCATCTTGGAGTTTGTTTTGTTTTATTTTAATTTATTAGATACTTGGGGAAATCAGAAATGAAAGACACCAAAATATGTAATCATTACTTTTTCAGTCTGTTTTTCTTTTCTTTTCTTTTTTTTTCACTCTTTAGATACTGGAGATAACTTGTTCACTCTCTATTCTTCTAAGGGTAACTACACAACAGAAGGCTGTATACTCTCACTTTTGGTTGGGTTGGAGTAGAAATATAATTTCTGTGTCTTAATGGTATTTTACTCATAAATAGTGCCTGAAGTGTACTAAGCATAGAAGAACAAATGAAATAAACGCTCACTCTTCTCTGAGGAGGATATTTCACTATAGTGGAAGAGGGCCTATTATCAAAGAACTTTCAGAGATATTGTTAGGAGAAAAAAAGGGATGAAAAGAAAGAAACTTATATTTGTTGCATGTCTACATGTACTAATTTAATCTTTCCAACAATAGCTCTTATGTGTAGGTTTCAATAAATCAGAGAATTTGCTCAAGGATGCTCAGATGGTAAGTAACAGAATTGGTATCTAATGTAGGTCTGCCTGAATTCAAAGTCTACTGCCTCAAGATAAGGTACTGTGTATAGAAAATGTATACATGTAAAAATTAAAAGAAACATAGAGAATGTTCTTCTAGTACTCAGAAAAGGAGTTTTGATACTTGTAGATGGGTTATTTAGAAAAAGCTTTATGGAATGACCTTGAAACTGGATAACATGTAGAATGAAAAGATCTAAGTAACTCTAGTTTGTGCTCTTGTGTACACATGCATTGGAATTTTCTGAAAATTCTCTAGGCTTCAGTTTTCCATTGGAGTTTCTGAAGTCTATGGTTTATTTTAGTATTAATTGCTTAGGAACAAGGAGCATAGGCTTCTGTGAAGATGTGTTGTCTTCTTGTTATTGAGATATTGCCTGGAATAAGTACTGTTAATGCATGCACACAGTTATTTAAACTACTTGTTATTCTAGGAGGATATTTTTTCTTTGCTTTGCTGAAGACCTCTACTATTGAATATTTGAAAGATGTTTAGTTTCCAAAATATTTCTACTACTAATTTATCCATTTAGTCAGTATCGATTTATTGGGTGCATCCTTCCATACCTAGCACTGTCCTGTCTACTCTGGGATTTGCAGAAATGCACTATGGGAAATAATAGGCATGGTCCCATTTATCAAAGATCTTATAATTTACTCTGAGTTATAACTACTGCAGCTTATATTTATTGATTTTGCTATGTGTCCAGAACAATTCTAAGCAGAGTTCCAGATTTGTTATCTCATTTAATCTCATACTGTATAAGGAAACTACTGTTCACTCTACAGAAGAAGGTCAGGCACAGAGAGGCTTACTAACATCACTGAAGCCACTTGGTTAGTAAGTGGAAAAGTGGTAATCCAAATTGCACAAGTGAGAAAAGTTGATAGAAGTATTTAGTACTGCTGCAAGGTAACGGACATTACAAAAGAGAATCAGAAGAATACAGATGAAGGAGATTAAAAGATCAACTCAGGATGAGGAAGTGGAAGCCCATTATCCTCACTGATGCAGTAAATAGTGTTAGAGCCTGAACTAGAACCAAGATTTAAGACCTTATTTTGTACAGTTGGCTGATTGTAGCACTTCACAAGCTATGATATAATTTGCTAACCAGTGGTAGAATTAAGAAGTTCTGTGCAAATAGAAAATATCTCAAAAATCTCTGACCAAAAGCCTATACTTACCCATTTCAGAGGAGATGAGAGATATATTATGAGTGGGCTTAGGAGTGGTGGGGTACCTTTATTTCTATCATTGAGGTTGAATACAACTTTGAAACTTAGTCCTTCATGTTCAAATTTATTTTTTTCTCATTATTCGTCAGCGGACCATTCAAAGATATATTTCCCTGAATTTGGTTTTTTACCTCTGTCATGATATAAACACTGTGGACTTTCCTTAAGCTGGCATTTTAGGTGGTAAGTACCTATTCAATTTCAATGAAAACAACATCAATGTAAATCTGATGAATATCTATCTATTTAGTCCAGTCCTAAAATACTTTCACTTTTGCAGAGGCAGCACATAGGAATAGGACTCCATTTGGGAAAAACTTAAGAGTTAGTCGTATACCTTGGGCTCTCCGTTTTACTTTTGAGCTAGCATTCTACAAAATAAAGCTTTTTTTTTTTTTTTTTTTTTTTTTTTTTTTTTTTTCTGTTATCTGAGTTCTCTGTCCCAGGGTTCATTTTCTTACTTAGTCTGTTTCTCCATGCATCTATCTGTTGGCATGGGGGAGGGGCAGTTAGTTAACTTAATAAATAAAACAGCGTGAAAGGAAAAGGGAAGATGATCTCTTTCTAAAGTAACTGCACTGTTACTTTAACAGGTAAGCTGACAGCTAAAATAGAAAATAAAAAATGTACATGTGAGTACAATAGAAGTCTGATTCTCACACCACGATTGAGGACAAAAAGAGAGAAAGTGAGAATGAATGGTTGGCAGGGCTTATGATGAGTCAATGAATGTGAAATCTTTCTCAAAATGAGTTGGTTGGTAGAGCTTATTATGAGTCAACAAATGGGCATTTTGTCAATTGCAAATTACCATATGAACTTCAGGGAAGTAATGGGAATTTCCTGTAGGATATGTGGGTAATTTAGGATGCAAATCCAGGTTAGTAAAGTTCTTTTAAAAATCAGATAGTAGAGTGCAGAGCTTAGATTATGAGTCCCTATTTAAAGATGGGGTAATAAAGTTCCTGAAAGATCTAGTGATGTGCCCACTTAAATCTCCTGACACCGGAGCTAGGGCCCTTTCTTCTAATCTCAATACCACCAGCCAAGTACACATCCAAGCTAAAGGGAATGCCCAACAGGGTGTGGTGGGATGGATCATATAATTTCAGTCATGGTACAGCGTCATTATTTGCTCTAGCCCCACCAGTAGTGCTCAACAAATAAAATTAGGGCTATAGACAACTCTAAGTTATAATTTGAGGAAAAGAAAAATAAAGATAATAATATTTTACATATCTAGCACACACCTAGTGCGTACTAGGCTCTGTATTGGATGTTTTCTTAATCCTTTTTATGTCATCCTTTGGACAACCTCATAAAGACTGCAGTTTTATCCCAATTCTATAGATGGAAATAGAGTGGTGGGACAAAGTTACACAGTTGGCAAAACGTGAAGCAGAGATTCAAACTCCAATCTGTCTATTTCTAAAACATGCTCCATTTCAATTCTGCCATGATGCCTTCACTTGAGTGGAATGTGAACATTGTACTGCTATATGAATGCTATATTAATTGTTGTCTAGTTCTCACCATTTATTTCTCTCACATTTAAACATTTGACCAAGGGTTATGGAATCTTTCCTGACTAGTTCTGGGAGGAATTATACTCAGGAGAACATTACAACTTCCTCCCTTTCTCCTTAGAAATACATTCTTCCTTCAGTAGGTAATGTCACATGAATTTTGAGCAAGGAAGAAACTCTAGATGAAAATGTTTCCTAAGGTTAGACTTTGGATTCGATGAATGCATATCCCTTGAATATTCTTATAGGGTATCTTCTCTTCTTGATATCAGTGGGATTCTGAAATTTTATTGGCATTTGGCAGACATTGCGGCTGGCAAATGATTGTTTAGAAGTCTGGCTTAATTTGGGAGATTCCTTACTGTAAACCCAGGAGAGATGCATTCTGAGATCTGGGGGAAGTCCCAAGTGCTCCAGTTTCCTTTGTATCGTTAGATATTGAATTTTCAATCCCCCATGTAGAAATGTGATGCCTTTTGTTGTTGAATTATCTGTTATTGAACTTTTATGTGTTTGTATTTGGAGCTGATAACTTCTGACAGTCTCTGCTTAAATGAAGATTATGTTTTGTGCAATGAAGAAATTCCCTTTCTCTCAGAATTATTCAGTCTATCTTCTCATTTTCTTTTTATCTTGTTCTTATATCAACCATTTAATTGAGATGTTAAGGTCCCTCACAGTTCTGAGTGGCAATTTTAAACCAGATTTCTCCATAGACTTAGAAGCTAGCAGCATTTGTTAGATGAGGCTGATCCAATTATCTAGGCTGAAAACGCTGGAGAGAGAAGATTTTCCAAGCTGTGACGTTATGTCCAGGCTTCTCTCTTTGTTAAAAATAAACATTTCTAAGTTATACGCTCTTTGTTTGAGTTGGTTGTGTAATTGACGGGGGAGAAGGGGGATGTCCTTTAGGAAGCTGAAATGGAGTGTAGCACCTTATAGCTATAGTTATCTTCTTCTCTTCATATTTTTTCCTTTAATTAAAAAAACTGTCTTGTATCTAATTTTCAAATTTTCTGGGGATTTGTTACCCCTTTGATATTATTTTATCACATTCTTCTTTACATAGCATGCCAGAAACTCTGAGGAGGAAAAATTAAAATTTAGTTTAGCTCCTTCCTTTACAGGTGAAGTCACTGAAGTGGGGATGTAGCTGCTGTTTTGTGCTCAAGATCACATAGCAAATGTTAGCGACAAAGACATGAAAAATAGAATAGTTTTCCTGTTCTGTCTTTGTGTGTGTGTGTGTGTGTGTGTGTGTGTGTGTTGTTTTCCATATCTACTTTTATTTATTTACTTGTTATTAGTTAAAATCCTGAGGGGTACAGCATCACATGAATTCTCCATCCAATGGCCTTAGCAGGAAGGTTGCTTAAGAATTTGGCACGAATCCTGCCACTGTTTCCACGGGCATGAGTTACCTTTAACCAAATTACACTAGTTTTGCACGATTTGCTGCCAAGAGTCACTGCGCTGTTCTTTGCTTTGTATACATTAGAACACCTCTTGCCCAAACAGAATTCAGTTTCATCTCAGGCATAAATACCTACAATTTTAAGAAGAGCTATGTGCTTCCTTTGTTTCTGAAGCCTCTGCATATAGCCAGCAAAATTGGCCTTGTAACCATAGTCTTCTGGACCTATTTGCCTTCTAGACGTCCTGTTTCTAGCAGACATAGGCACCCATTCTCTGAGCATCAGGAGACCAGCACCATCAGTCCCTCATCTCCTCCCTCCTGTCCTCTCGTTTTCTGAAGCTGATAGAAATCATTTCGTGCTGTCTTTACTCCATTCTCCTCCAAGATTAGTGAGCTGTTCTTCTTAGTTTCCCAATATGATACTATGACCATTTCATTATTTCTGACATTCATTTATTCAATTCATTCATCAATCTTATTTGTTCATATGATGGACAAATAAGCATACGTCCATCATATGCATATTTGTTAAGCATAAGCATAACAAATATGATGGACAAATTTGTTCATATGATGGAAGAATATGAGCATGTCATTGTGCAAATCTCCCTCTGCAGTTGTTTTTAACATTTATATGTTTCCACTAAATAGGATTATTGAATGTAAGTATTCTTTGTCTAACATAAGAAAACAGAAATACAGTGAAAGGATCTTTGAGGGTATATCAGACAATCAGACTTGGGAATAAACAGGAGCCAAAACACTCTGGAGGGGAGAAAGAAAAGATAAATTTACAGTAGACATACAGGTAAATTATTAGGAAAAATTAGAAAATGGATAAGGCAAAAATCAAAGCAGCTCTGGGTAAATAAAAGGATGATTTCTGGAGGAGATAGCATTTGAACTAATCCTTCAAAGATACGGAGGATTTGTATATGTTGAGGAAAAAGGGGAAAAGCATGTATATATATATATATATATATACACACACACATATATATATATTTTGCAAGAACTCAAGATGACCTTTGGGAAATTCAACACATGAACAATCAAATAGTTGGGTGATGTTGGAAGGTAAGTCACTGTTTGATGAAAGGCCAGTATGAGGGTATCAACACATGTCAGTTGCTCCTCACTGACCAAACGCCAATTTCTTTTGACTTAATTTGGGTCAATTATGACTGTTTTGCACTTCTATCTTTTTTTTTTACCTTCTTCCTCTCCTTTCTTCCTCCATCAAGTGTCTTTCTTGCTGCTGCTGTTCTTTTCTTTTCTATACCCCATTTACCTCCTTTTTATTGCTTTTTCTTTCCCATCACTTATGCTGTGATTACTGTCCCTACTCTTTGGATATTAACTTTGGTGCAAAAAGTTCCATGTTTGAGCTCCTATGCTTGAGTTCCACTTTTGATATGGCAGCATGAGGAGCTCCGTGGACATGTTCCTCTCAGAAACTAGTGAAAATTAGTAAAATACACACACACACACATACACACACAACCATTCAAAGTCTGTGAAAATGGTTCAAAGGGCAAGTGATGAAACATTAAGAAAATGTGCTAAGACTTGGTGGAAATAGTGAGAGTCTATATTATCTGAACCCAGACTCACTCACTTCTCACTCCCAGCTCAGTAAGACAGAAACTGGACTCTAGGCTGATCCTTTCCAGAACATGGACCTCTGTTACCCCACAACTCCCAGCTGAGGAGCTACCTAGGGCAAGATGTCACCATTTCTCATATTACTTCCCCCTACCTGTTTCTGAGGCTAAGTTCTGGGCAAGTGAAGGCAAAGGTGGATGTTCCTTTTTTTCTGCTCAGTCCCCACTAAATAGAATGAGGGCTCTACCTTGGACATTCATCACTAAGTACTAAAATTCCAATCACCCATATCCCATTTGTTAAGGCAGTGAGTGGTTTCATGCTGGGAGAGGCAAGCCTAGAAGACCTGAGGCTATCCTCATCCACTGAGCACTCAGTTTCTAAAGTAGGGGGTGTCACTCATAGAGAAGTATACCATACCACTCACTGTCCAGAGCTGGTTTGGAAATTTTGCCTAGGTGGGAGAAAAGGCCTTAAAACAGATAGTTCTTAATCTCTTCCCCAAACAGACTGTTCCTAATCTCTGACTTAATTTGCAAAAGAATCAAGATCTCTCAAAGACAGTAGAGATTGTGATAAAATGTAATTGAGATGATAGTGGAAAGTATATTGGAAATACAGGCTAAACTGTAGGCCAGCTAGTTTTCTGGAGATAAATTGAGAAAGAGACAGCTGAGAGGGACCCTTTTGTGGTCAAAAGGGATCTTTAGCAATGACTTTAGAACTATTCCTTCAAAGGAGGCTGAACTTTATTGGATTAGCCTATATAGGAATTTATGCTCCAGGGCATTGTTGAAAACAATAGAACAGGAGGCCAGCAATTAGTGGAGTTTTACAGCTGGATATGGTCAGGAGCGAGACAGGCAAAGAGAGCCCTGCTAACTCCACTGTCTTTCTCTAGTGAATGCTGGCACACCTATGGCTCTACCCACTAAGAAACAACATCAGAGGCTTAACAGTGTAGGTGGGAGTAAATGAATAGATTTTACTAAAAAAAAAAAAAATGCAACCAGTTACAAAACAAATATACCAGCAAATTACAATAAGATTCAATGAGAAAGGTAACAGACCTAGAGTTGCTACAATATATTATCTGAAATATTCTGTTTTCAACAAAAAACAATGAACCATGAAAAAAAAGAAGAAGAAGAAGAAAAAAAAGTATGGCCCATACACTGTAAAAAGAAAAAGCAACCGAAGCTGCCTAGGAGAGTAGATGTTAGATATAATAAAGTGTTCAAAGTGGCCATTATAAATATGTTCAAAGAACTAAAGGAAACCATGATTAAAGATGTAAAGTTGATATTAAATAAATAATATCAATAAAAAGAGAAATTATTAAAATGAGCCAAATACAAATTCTGGAGTTGAAAAGTTTAACTGAAATAGAACATTCACTAGAGGGGCATGAGGATAACTTTTCATAGATAGAAAAAACAGTTAAGAAACTTGAAGAGAGATCAATAGGAAAGATTTCTTCCAAAGAACAGAGAGAAAAAGAATTGAAGAAAAATGAAAAAGAGTTTTATACATATGTAGGACACCATTAAGCCTACCAACATGTACATAACAGGAGCACATAAAGGAGAGAAAAAGAGGAAAGGAACAGACAAATAATATTTTTTAAAATGACTCAAAATTTCCCAAATTTTTTGGAAAAAAAACCCCAAAACTACACATTTAGGAAACTCAATAAATTTCAAGTAGGATAAATGCAGAGATCCACAGATGGACACATTATAGTAAAAATGTTGTAAGCTAAAGATAAGGAAAATAGTTTGAAAGCAATAAGAAAAAGATGATTTGTCATTTACAATGGATCGCCCCCCGCCGCCCCCACCACACACATAAGATTAACAGTGTACCTCTCATCAGAAACAATGGAGGCTGGAAGATAGTGGAACAACTATTTAAAGTGCTCAAAGGAAAAACCTGTTAATCAAGAATCCTATGCAGAGAAAAGGGAATATTTGTACACTGTTGGTGGTATTGTAAATTAGTATAGCCATTTTAGAAAACTGTATGAAAGATTCTTAAAAAACTAAAAATACAATTACCATATGATGGAGCAGCCCCATTTCTGGGTATATATCCAAAGGAGTTGAAATTGTGCTGAAGATATGTCTGCACTCATTGTTTGCAATAGCCAAGATTTGGAAACAACTCAAGTGTCCATTAACAGATGAATTAAGAAAATGTGATCTATGTAAATAATGGAATACCATGTAGCCTAAAAAAAGAAGAAAATTATGTCATGGGCGGCAACATTGATGAGCCTAGAGGACATTATAGTAAGTGAAATAAGATAAAGAGCAACAAATACTGTACAATCTCACTTATATGCAGGATCTAAAAAAGCCAAATTTATAGAATTAGAAAGTAGAATGGTGGGTACTAGAGGCTGAGTGGGAGTAGACAAAAAAAGGTCAAAGGATACAACATTTCAGTTAAACAAGAGAAATATGTTCTGGTGATCTATTGCACAGCATGATGACTATAGCTAATGTATGGTATATTTCAAAATGGCTGAAAGAGAGGATTTTAAATGTTCTTACCACAAAAAAAATAAATATTTGAGGTAATGGATATGTTAATTAACCTGATTTGATCATGCCGTAAGGTATACATGTATTGAAACATCACATCATACCCTACAAATATCTAATTATTGTTGTCAATTAAAAATAAGACTTAAAAAATAAAAATGCCCAAATTTAAATACTTTAAAAAAGAATCCTATATTCAACAGAGCCATCTTTCAGAAATGAAAGGGAAATACAGACATTTCCAGTAAACAAAAACTGAAAGAATTTATTTTTTATTAGCAGACCTAACTTACAAGAAAGGAAGCAAGTAAAGGATGCTCTTCTACTGAAAAGTGACTCTGGACAGTAATTTGAGTTCACATAAGAGCACGAAAAGGTAATTATGTAAATATAAAAACCAGTAAAAATGCATAGCTTTTTTTCTTCTTTTTTCTTAAGTGACTTAAGGAATTTTATAAAATAACATACATGTAATGCATTTTGGGCCTATGATGTGCAGAAATGTAATATATCTGACAGTAAGAGCACGAAGGAAGAAGATCAGAGGAAAGTGGTATAGGGCTAAGGAAATGTGGTATAGGACTCCAGATGAGAACTCTAAAGCTCAGATACAAGTGACGAGAACCAGAAAAATTAAAAGAGAAGGTTTTTGTAACAAAAGCAATAGTTACATACTTGTTCTCATTTATTATCTTAGCTGACAAATGTCATCTATAAGAAACTCACAGCCAACAACATATTGAATGATGAAAGACAGAGTAGTTTTCCCCTATAAGCAAGAACAACACAAAGATGTCTGTTCTTACAACTTCTATTCAATATTGTACCTGCAGTTCTAGCCAGAATAATTAGGAAAGAAAAAGAAATAAAAACATCCATGTTGAAAAAAATGAAGTCAAGACATCCATATTTATAACTGATAGCATCTCATGTATAGAAAATCCTAAGGAATGCACTAAAAACTATTAAAACTAGTAAATGAGTCAGCAGAGTTGCAGAATTTAAGATTATACATAAAAATCAATTGCATTTCTATATACTTGAACAGTCTGAAAATGAAATTAAGAAAACAATTTATAATTTTATAAAAAGACCATAAAACCTAAAGAAGAAGAATAATAATAATAATAAATAAATAAATAAATAATATATATAATATAAAATATAAGTATATATCAATAAGTATACATTTTAAAAGTATAAGTACAAAACTTATACTCTGAAAACTGTAAAATATCATTGAAAGAAATTAAAGAACATCTAAATGAATAGAAAATACCTTATGTTCATGGATTGTAAGACCTAAAATTGTTAAAATCATAAGATTTCCCAAATCAATCCACAGGTTCAATGCAATACCTATCAAAATTCTAGCTGGCTTCTTTGTAGAAATTAACAAACTAATTCTAAAATTCACATGGGATTTCAAGAGACTTGAAACAACCTGAAAAAGAAGAATATATTTGAATAGCTGATATTTCTAGAATTCAAAACTTACTGCAAAGCAACAGTAATCAAGACAGTGTGGTATTGGCATAAGGGTAGACAAGTAGATAAATATTACAAAACTGAGAGTTCAGAGATAAGTCTATGTGTCTATGGTCAACTGCTTTTCAGCCAGGGTGCCAATATCATTCAGTAGGAAAGCAGTAGTCCTTTTACAAATGATGCTGGGAAACTCGATAGTCACATGCGAAAGAATGATTTCTTACATCACACTATGTGCAAAAATTAACTCAAAATGAATCAAAGATCTAAATGTAGGAGCTATGGCTAGAAAACTTTTATAAGAAACTAAAGAGCTTCTGTACAGCAAAAGAAACTACCATCAGAGTGAACAGGCAACCTACAAAATGGGAGAAAATTTTTGCAACCTACTCATCTGACAAAGGGCTAATATCCAGAATCTACAATGAACTGAAACAAATTTACAAGAAAAAAACAAACAACCCCATCAAAAAGTGGGCAAAGGACATGAACAGACATTTCTCAAAAGAAGACATTTATGCAGCCAAAAAACACATGAAAAAATGCTCACCATCACTGGCCATCAGAGAAATGCAAATCAAAACCACAATGAGATACCATCTCACACCAGTTAGAATGGCAATCATTAAAAAGTCAGGAAACAACAGGTGCTGGAGAAGATGTGGAGAAATAGGAACACTTTTACACTGTTGGTGGGACTGTAAACTAGTTCAACCCTTGTGGAAGTCAGTGTGGTGATTCCTTAGGGATCTAGAACTAGAAATTCCATTCGACCCAGCCATCCCATTACTGGGTATATACCCAAAGGACTATAAATCATGCTGCTATAAAGACACATGCACACATATGTTTATTGCGGCATTATTCACAATAGCAAAGACTTGGAACCAACCCAAATGTCCAACAATGATAGACTGGATTAAGAAAATGTGGCACATATACACCATGGAATACTATGCAGCCATAAAAAATGATGAGTTCATGTCCTTTGCAGGGACATGGATGAAATTGGAAATCATCATTCTCAGTAAACTATCGCAAGAACAAAAAACCAAACACCGCATATTCTCACTCATAGGTGGGAATTGAACAATGAGAACACATGGACACAGGAAGGGGAACATCACACTTCGGGGACTGTTGTGGGGTGGGGGGAGGGGGGAGGGATAGCATTAGGAGATATACCTAATGCTAGATGACGAGTTAGTGGGTGCAGCGCACCAGCATGGCACATGTATACATATGTAACTTACCTGCACATTGCGCACATGTACCATAAAACCTAAAGTATGATAATAATAATAATAATAATAATAATAATAATAATAATAATAAAATAAAAAATAAAACTAAAAAAAAAAAGAAAACATAGTGATAAATCCTTGTTACCTCAGATTTAGTGATGGATTCTTAGATAAAATTCCAAAAGCGTTATGTGAAGAACAACAAGAGAAACAACAGATAATTTGGAAATCGAAAGCTAAAAGCATTTGTTTCAAAGGACACAATCAAAAAAGTGAAGACAACTCACAGAATGGGATAAAATATTCACAAATCATATATCTCATAAGAAATGAGTATCCAGAATATACATAGAATACTTCTAACTTGATAATAAAACAACAAATAACTCAATTAGAAAATGGACAGTGAAATTGAATGGACATTTCTCCAAAGAAAATATACAAATGGCCAATAAAAACTTGCAAAGATGCCTGGCATCATTAGTCATCAGGAAAATGAAAATCAAAACAATGAGATACCACTTTATATCCAGTACAATAGATATAAACAGACAATAGCAAGCATTGATGAGGTTGCAGAAGTTGGAACCTTGATACATTGCTGCTAGTAGTGTAAAATAGGGCAGTCACTTTGGAAGACAGTCTAAAAGTTTCTCAAATGATTAAACAGAGTTACAATATTACCCTGCAGTTCCACTCCTAGGTGTATATCCAAGACAAATGAAAACATGCCCACATGAAAACGTATTCACAAATGTTGTATCAGTATTATTCATAATAGCCAAAAGGTGAAAAGAAATCAAATATTCATCACTTAGTGAAAGGATAAATAAACTCTAGTGTATGCATATAGTGAAATATTATTCAGCTACAAAAAAGAATGAAGTAACTTATGCATACTATTAATATAACACAGATGAACCTTAAAAATATTATGCCACATAAAGAAGCCAGTCACAAAATGCCACATATTATATGATTCTATCTATATCAAATATACAGAATAGGCAAATTTATATAGAAAGAAAGTAGATTAATGTTTGCTTAGGGCTGTGATAATGAGATCTTTCCATTATCACAGTGGAAGTGAGTGAGAGTTAAAGGGTTAGGGGTATCTTTTTATGGTCATGAAAATGCTTTAAAGGTAGCTGTGGTTATAGTTGAACATATGAATGAATATAATAAACACCATTGAATTGTACACTTTAAGTTAGTAAGTTGTAAATTTCAATAGCTGTTTAGGACATCAGTGACAGTTTAGTAATATGTCACTATCAAAGTGACTCCCAGCTTTGGTATCAGGATGATACTGTTCTCATAAAATGACTTAGGGAAGATTCCCTCTTTTTCTATTGATTGGAATAGTTTCAGAAGGAATGGTACCAGTTCCTCCTTGTACCTCTGGTAGAATTTGGCTGTGAATCCATCTGGTCCTGGACTCTTTTTGGTTGGTAAGCTATTGATTATTGCCACAATTTCAGATCCTGTTATTGGTCTATTCAGAGATTCAACTTCTTCCTGGTTTAGTCTTGGGAGAGTGTATGTGTCAAGGAATTTATCCATTTCTTCTAGATTTTCTAGTTTATTTGCGTAGAGGTGTTTGTAATATTCTCTGATGGTAGTTTGTATTTCTGTGGGATCAGTGGTGATATCCCCTTTATCATTTTTTATTGCGTCTATTTGATTCTTCTCTCTTTTTTTCTTTATTAGTCTTGCTAGCGGTCTATCAATTTTGTTGATCCTTTCAAAAAACCAGCTCCTGGATTCATTAATTTTTTGAAGGATTTTTTTTGTCTCTATTTCCTTCAGTTCTGCTCTGATTTTAGTTATTTCTTGCCTTCTGCTAGCTTTTGAATGTGTTTGCTCTTGCTTTTCTAGTTCTTTTAATTGTGATGTTAGGGTGTCAATTTTGGATCTTTCCTGCTTTCTCTTGTGGGCATTTAGTGCTATAAATTTCCCTCTACACACTGCTTTGAATGTGTCCCAGAGATTCTGGTATGTTGTGTCTTTGTTCTCGTTGGTTTCAAAGAACATCTTTATTTCTGCCTTTATTTCGTTATGTACCCAGTAGTCATTCAGGAGCCGGTTGTTCAGTTTCCATGTAGTTGAGCGGTTTTGAGTGAGTTTCTTAATCCTGAGTTCTAGTTTGATTGCACTGTGGTCTGAGAGACAGTTTGTTATAATTTCTGTTCTTTTACATTTGCTGAGGAGAGCTTTACTTCCAAGTATGTGGTCAATTTTGGAATAGGTGTGGTGTGGTGCTGAAAAAAATGTATATTCTGTTGATTTGGGGTGGAGAGTTCTGTAGATGTCTATTAGGTCCGCTTGGTGCAGAGCTGAGTTCAATTCCTGGGTGTCCTTGTTAACTTTCTGTCTCATTGATCTGTCTAATGTTGACAGTGGGGTGTTAAAGTCTCCCATTACTATTGTGTGGGAGTCTAAGTCTCTTTGTAGGTCACTCAGGACTTGCTTTATGAATCTGGGTGCTCCTGTATTGGCTGCATATATATTTAGGATAGTTAGCAAAGCCGGGCAGAGACACAACCAAAAAAGAGAATTTTAGACCCCTATCCTTGATGAACATTGATGCAAAAATCCTCAATAAAATACTGGCAGACCGAATCCAGCAGCACATCAAAAAGCTTATCCACCATGATCAAGTGGGCTTCATCCCTGGGATGCAAGGCTGGTTCAATATACGCAAATTAATAAATGTAATCCAGCATATAAACAGAACCAAAGACAAAAACCACATGATTATCTCAATAGATGCAGAAAAGGCCTTTGACAAAATTCAACAACCCTTCATGCTAAAAACTCTCAATAAATTAGGTATTGATGGGACGTATCTCAAAATAATAAGAGCTATGTATGACAAACCCACAGCCAATATCATACTGAATGGGCAAAAACTGGAAGCATTCCCTTTGAAAACTGGCACAAGACAGGGATGCCCTCTCTCACCACTCCTATTCAACATACTGTTGGAAGTTCTGGCCAGGGCAATTAGGCAGGAGAAGGAAATAAAGGGTATTCAATTAGGAAAAGAGGAAATCAAATTGTCCCTGTTTGCAGACGACATGATTGTATATCTAGAAAACCCCATTGTCTCAGCCCAAAATCTCCTTAAGCTGATAAGCAACTTCAGCAAAGTCTCAGGATACAAAATCAATGTACAAAAATCACAAGCATTCTTATACACCAATAACAGACAAACAGAGAGCCAAATCATGAGTGAACTCCCATTCACAATTGCTTCAAAGCGAATAAAATACTTAGGAATCCAACTTACAAGGGACGTGAAGGACCTCTTCAAGGAGAACTATAAACCACTGCTCAAGGAAATAAAAGAGGATACAAACAAATGGAAGAACATTCCATGCTCATGGGTAGGAAGAATCAATATCGTGAAAATGGCCATACTGCCCAAGGTAATTTATAGTCAATGCCATCCCCATCAAGCTACCAATGACTGTCTTCACAGAATTGGAAAAAAACTACTTTAAAGTTCATATGGAACCAAAAAAGAGCCCACATCGCCAAGTCAATCCTAAGCCAAAAGAACAAAGCTGGAGGCATCACACTACCTGACTTCAAACTATACTACAAGGCTACAGTAACCAAAACAGCATGGTACTGGTACCAAAACAGAGGTATAGATCAATGGAACAGAACACAGCCCTCAGAAATAACGCTGCATATCTACATCTATCTGATCTTTGACAAACCTGAGAAAAACAAGCAATGGGGAAAGGATTCCCTATTTAATAAATGGTGCTGGGAAAACTGACTAGCCATATGTAGAAAGCTGAAACTGGATCCCTTCCTTACACCTTATACAAAAATCAATTCAAGATGGATTAAAGACTTAAACGTTAGACCTAAAACCATAAAAACCCTAGAAGAAAACCTAGGCATTACCATTCAGGACATAGGCATGGGCAAGGACTTCATGTCTAAAACACCAAAAGCAATGGCAACAAAAGCCAAAATTGACAGATGGGATCTAATTAAACTAAAGAGCTTCTGCACAGCAAAAGAAACTACCATCAGAGTGAACAGGCAACCTACAAAATGGGAGAAAATTTTCGCAACCTACTCGTCTGACAAAGGGCTAATATCCAGAATCTACAATGAACTGAAACAAATTTACAAGAAAAAAAACAAACAACCCCATCAAAAAGTGGGCGAAGGATATGAACAGACACTTCTCAAAAGAAGACATTTATGCAGCCAAAAGACACATGAAAAAATGCTCATCATCACTGGCCATCAGAGAAATGCAAATCAAAACCACAATGAGATACCATCTCACACCAGTTAGAATGGCGATCATTAAAAAGTCAGGAAACAACAGGTGCTGGAGAGGATGTGGAGAAATAGGAACACTTTTACACTGTTGGTGGGACTATAAACTAGTTCAACCATTGTGGAAGTCAGTGTGGCGATTCCTCAGGGATCTAGAACTAGAAATACCATTTGACCCAGCCATCCCATTACTGGGTATATACCCAAAGGACTATAAATCGTGCTGCTATAAAGACACAGGCACGCGTATGTTTATTGCGGCACTATTCACAATAGCAAAGACTTGGAACCAACCCAAATGTCCAACAATGATAGAATGGATTAAGAAAATGTGGCACATATACACCATGGAATACTATGCAGCCATAAAAAATGATGAGTTCATGTCCTTTGTAGGGACATGGATGAAACTGGAAATCATCATTCTCAGTAAACTATCGCAAGAACGAAAAACCAAACACCGCATGTTCTCACTCATAGATGGGAATTGAACAATGAGAACACATGGACACACGAAGGAGAACATCACACTCTGGGGACTGTTGTGGGGCGGGGGGAGGGGGGAGGGATAGCATTAGGAGATATACCTAATGCTAAATGGCGAGTTAATGGGTGCAGCACACCAGCATGGCACATGTATACATATGTAACTAACCTGCATATTGTGCACATGTACCCTAAATCTTAAAGTATAATAATAATAATAATAAAAAAAAGTGACTCCCTGACTTATATAAGCACTGGACCTCAATGTTGGCAATAGTTGTAATGATAAGAATCACATTGATTTGCTGTATTTCAGATGTCTTAGACTGTTTTCTCTCTGTGTGTGTCCTTTCCTAGGGTATTTTGTGATGGCTTTCCCCATTAAAGGTTTCCCCATTGCTTAATTGTTTGTTGATTTGTCTGATGGTACAGTGTAATGATAAAACTGGAATTTTTTTTAAAACTGAGTTTGAATTCCAGCTTTGCTGGATTTAGCTATATGAAAAAGTGCATGTGTATATCCAAGTTTTAGTTTTCACATTTTTTAAAGTGATTTCTTTAGCCTCATGGCAAGAAGAGCTTCCGTTCTTGGCAATTTGATTCCATATAATGGTAGAACATGATCAAACCCATACCAATTGGCCCAGCCAAGTTTTCTGGCATCGGACTTAATAATGATATTATCCTTTGTCTTTGCACTAATGGTGATATTGATAGTGGAGTGAGGTGGGCAGGACATGCTGTGGACTAGCATTTTCAGAGATATGTTCTCAATTGTCTACTTTCCTGTGCATCTGTTTTCTTTCTCTTTGATTTCTTATACATGATTTACCACTTTTCTTTTATAATGCCCTTCTCTTCAGACTTTTTAGCTTGTTAATAAAGTCAGTTTTCATGTTTTGACCGCAGAACCCAACTCTCTCCTTATCATCTCATTGTATTACCCGTAGCACAGTATCCTCCCTGTTTGCATGGGGCTGATTTGTCTGCACCTGCAGTTCACAGAGGCATGACTGAAATCTGTAGGTGAGACCTAGTCCAGCTGACATAAACTCACATTTTTATTGGGCACATTATACTTCCAGTTCACAGACTGAATCTTTTAACAGTTTACATACTGTTGATCGTAAGTAGGAGTATAGATATTCCTTTGCACCCCACAGCCACCATGACCAAAAAACCTAAAATAAGTTGATCAGGAATGCTGAATTATGAGTTTCATTTTCCCACATGAAGGACAGAGCAGTTCAAAATACAGAATTCCAATCTTACCATTGCCTCCTGTGTAAAGAGAGATGGAAGGCACACATACAGATTCTATAGATCAGCATTGAGCATTCTGCAACCATATGTTGCCCTCAGCTTTGCCATATGGCTCTGAGTCTAATTTCAAACTCACTTTTCAGCACATTTAAAGGTGAGGGATTTGGATACGAATAAACTACCTCTGTGGCAACCACTTTTCGAGAACAGAAGGGAGATTTTGGAATGGCCAGTCCCCTGGCATGTGCTTCTCAGTTGGGCTGAGACAAATCGAATGTTTGTGATTGGCGGAAGTGACGCAAATGCCTATTGAGAAGCTCCAAGGTAGCTGGGCCTATGGGCTTCACTGTGCAGCCTTGATAATGGCGTCCAGATCACCTCAGAAGAAGAAAATGGGGAGAGTGTTCACTTAAGCTCCTAGAGAATGAGGAGTTATTTTTCTTCTAGTTGCATCATTCTTGTGCTTCACATTGTACTTTATTATAGGGCCAAATCATTTTATTTTGTTTGGGGAAGTTGTGTTATATATAGTTTCCCAATATTTACATTTCAAAATGTATCCTGCTATCAAGTTCATTCATTCATTTTAGTCTCTTCCTCCCTTCCTTTCTCTCTCCTCTTTCATTCCATTCTTTATTCCTTCCTTCCTTTCGTTCTTCCTTCCTTTAGTCTATTTTTACTACAAGGTGACATGCTATGTAGATTACATATATGTGCAAGGCAAAGTTCATATCCTGAGGGAATTCCTGATTTGGGGGGAATATGAGATGTGATAAAATGCCCTTCAATACAGAAGAGTATGCATAAGACCCAGGACCATATTTCTGAAGAAAAGCAAGATAACTTTTACTTGGTATGCGTGAGTGTGTGAGACTGGGAGTAAGTGATGCTTTTTAGAAGGAACGGGAAGACTCTATAGAGGAGATTGACTTTGAGGTGAGCTTGAAGACAAGGAGGATAAATTTTGTTTTTTGTTTTTTCCAAACACCCTTAGTCAGAGGTCCCCAACACCTGGGCCACAGACTGGTACCAGTCTGTGGCCTGTTAGGAACCAAGCCACGCAGCAGGAGGTGAGTGGTAGACAAGAGAGCATTATTGCCTGAGCTCCACCTCCTGTCAGATCAGCAGTGGCGTTAGATTCTTACAGAAGCGTGAACCCTATTGTGAACTGTACATGCGAGGGATCTAGGTGTTGCACTCCTATGAGAATCTAATGTCTGATGATCTGAGGTGAAACAGTTTCATCCTGAAACCATCACAAAAAAAATTTGTCCTCCACGAAACTGGTCCCTGATGCCCAAAAGTTTGGGGATTACTGCCCTAGGTCACCACCCCTTTCCATAGTCAATATCAGGAACCCTGCTTAAGGTGATACATACTTATGTTGTGTTGAAAGTAAACTCCAACATACAAAGGAACAGGAGTTTTATCAGCTGTTTGCTGTGCGTTTTCTTGTCATGGAAACCTCCAACTGACTAAAAGATGTAGGATGTTAAGAAACCAACCTAGAATAAATAGTTTGTGATCAGAAAGATACGGTGGATATTATTTTTACATGAGTAATGAGAGTAATGTAAAATTACTTTTACATGAGTAATGAAAAGTCTATATTAAGCATTAACATAGACTAAACACATCTTAAAATTACCATAATCTTAGCCTATATAATCTCATTTTCTCCTTGCAACAAGTATAATACAGAGAAGGAAACTAAAGCTTACAATTTAAGTGATTTGTTTGAAGTCACACAGCTAGGAAGTGATGGAGCAAGTACCCGAAGCCAAGATTTCCAATCTAATGCAGAGTCCATGAATTTCAGTTATTATTCCATGCCATGTCATTGAGAATATTAGTTTATTGAAGCATTCACTGGACATTTACTGGACATCTGAGCAGTTCACTGGACATCTGAGCAGTTCCCTGTGCTGAGCTCTAGAGGAGCTAAAGAAAAAAGATATGGTTGCTTTGGCATAAATCAAAAGGGCAGAGTCAAAATTGAAGCATATTTATGTTTAGTACTCTCAACATATTTTTATGTTACCCTGAATGCAATTCCTTCCCATAATGTCACATCTAACCTTTTATTTTTTATCTTTATCTCTGTATCTTCCTTCTCACTAAAGCTTCAACCTTCTAATACCAAGGCACTAGGAGGGTTTTTTTGGTTTTCTTTTTTTAAATTTAAATATTGACTCAAAGAAAGAGAGGAGGCAGGTACTTATACAGCATAAAATACAAAAATTTTGGTGGAAGAGTTTCACCTTCAGTAAGCACCCCACCTTTTAGTTTACTTTAATTTTTCCGCTCACTTGGTGGTCATTCTACCAAGGCAGCCTCTTAACATCATATGCTACTCCTTAGAATTTGTAGATTCTCTGTCTTTCTACCCATTAACAACACCAAGCCAAGAAGAGAATAACTAACAACTCATGTTGAAGTTTGTGGCTAATAGAATGCCTGTACTTCAGAAGGAAAAGAAGAGTTAAGGATCAAAAGTCTGTCGGGGTGGGAGACAGCAAGTAAGGAGCAGAGTCTGAGAGGAATACAATTCTGTAGCAGAAGAAATAGCTCGCATTAGGTCTCTCACAAAGGCTAAGGATAAACCTGAGGACATCCCGAGGATCAATGAAAAAAAAGTTAATTTCATTAGGGATGTTGCTGTGAATCCTGCACCATTCTTTGGACTATGTATAGATTGGAATATATCTTTTGAACCTCAAGGAAATTGCACACTAGATACTTTTCTGTGCTCCATGTGTATTTGCCCAACTTGCATATTTGTCCATCATTTCCCAGTCTGATTACTTCCAGATTCATAGACTTCTCCAGAGTGGAAGGTAGAAGAAAAGAAGAGTAATTATGGAATAAACCAGCTACTGGACAAATAATGTAAGTTACTCATGTCCTGACCCCGTTCTTTCCAAAAACACGTGTCATACACCTCTTGGTTACGCAAGCATGTGCTGTCCACAGTGATGTGTTATCAGGTGACTTGCAAGTCTAGTCTAGGATTGCGTCAGATACCAGCTCAAAGTATTTTGTCACAGGTTGTCTTCTAGAAAAAGACAGAATAAATTCCTTTTAGATTTTTCCTTCTTTTTCTAAGTAGAAGTTGCTAAAAAGAGGAGAAATGTGATTGACCAGTCATCAAAAAAAATGGCTGATTATATATAATCTACTCATTCCTGCCTTCATTTAATGTTAATTGAGCACTTATCATGTACTGAAAACAAATAAACACTAGGGCTACAACTCTGAATGTAACAGATCCAATCTGTTCTCACTTGGATCTTATTAGCCTGTATATGAAATAAGACCCCAGTCAATTGAGACTATTGCCAGGAGTTATCTTCACAATCACTGATACAACTAACATGCATTAAACTTCTCCTAGGTATTATTGGGCACTGTGATAGGCATAGGGTGTACAGAGATGCACTAGATTTGGCTTCTGTCGTAAGGGGGCTAAAAGCCTAATGGGAAAGGAAGCTAATCCCTCTTGAACATGAGAGATGGTTGCTGTGGGATGACTGAAGAAAAAGTGACAAATGCCCACTTGGAGAAGCTGGGCATGTATTACTAAGCTGCAAAGTCTTAACAATGTCCTACAATGCCCTAAGTAATCTACCTGGCAACCTGTGCCTCTCTACACTGGTTGGTTCTAGCACTTTCCTGTCTCTGGATCTTTGCACTGGCTTATCCTTCTAACTCAGGGCTTCTCAACCTTGGCACCATTGATATTTTAGGCTGGGGGACTGTCCTGGATCTAGCACATGGTGAGATGCTTAGCAGCATCCCTGGCCTCTACTCAGTGGATACCAGCAGCAACACCTCCAACCTCCAAGTTATGACAAACACAAATGTCTCAAGAGATTGCAACATGCCCCCTGGGGCAAAATCATTTCCAGTTGAGAACTACTATTGTAACTGGGGTGTTTTTCTCCAAAGTATCTGCATATCTAGGGACTCCTTCCAGAATTGGCTCAAAATATCACTTTCTCAACAAGACCCACACTGATTGTCCTATATTTGATAGCAGAACAGGATGACTAAAGTCAATAATAGCTTAATTGTACATGTTGAAATAATTTGAGTGTAACTAGATTGTTTGTAACTCAGACAATAGGACTTGAGGGGATAGATACCCCATTGTTCATGATGTGTTTATTTCACACTGAATGCCTGTATCAAACATCTCATATACCCCATAAGTATATACACCTACTATGAACCCACAGAAATAAACAGATAAATAAATAAATAAATAGAGAGAAAATAAATACATAAATAAAACTCCAGTACCACACACCACTCTTCATTCCCCTCACTCTCTTAAATTTTTGTCTATAGATCCTAACATCTTCTGACCTACTATATAATGCATTTATTTATAATTATTATCATCTCTCTACTAATTAGAATATACATTTAACTTGAGTGAGAGGGACGGCTTTGTTCACTGTTGTAGTCTTCTGCCCAGAACAGTGCCTGGCAAAATGTTAACCATCCATACATATTTGGTGTATAAATAAATGAATGAATTAAGGTCAACATTTGTGTAAAGTTGTAACATTTACAAATACATCCACATACAAGATCTCATTTACCCCTCAGATAATATTATTAATTAGGCCATAGTGTTATTTTTATTGTATAGTTTAAGGAAACTCAATGACGTTAAAAATTAGTCACACCCACAAAAAATGATGATGCCAGAAAGTAAAAAGGATAATGAAATATTTTAAAGTATAGCCTTCAGATTTGGTTTGGCTGTGCCCCCACCCAAATCTCATCTTGAATTGTAGTTGCCATAATCCCCATGTATATCGTGGGAGGGACCTGGTGGGAGGTAATTGAATCATGGGGTTAGTTACCCCCATGCTGCTGTTCTCATTATTGTGAGTGAGTTCTTATGAGATCTGATGGTTTTGTAAGTGCCAGGCATTTCCTCTGCTTGCAGTTCTCTTTCCTGCTACCGTGTGAAGAAGGACATGTCTGTTTCCCCTTCCACCATGACTGTAAGTTTCCTGAGGCCTCCCCAGCCTTGCGGAACAGTGAGTCAATTAAACCTCTTTGTTGTTATTTTGTTTTGTTTTGTTTTGTTTTTAAATAAACTACCAAGTCTTGGGTATTTCTTCATTGTGATGTGAGAATGGGCTAGTACACCTTTTCTATATTACACCATGCTCTTCCAGGGTATGAATGAATAAGCTTGGATTCACTGGCCAAACGGAGTCAGAACAAAGAGGGAAAACCCTCTTGCCTGCAATCAACTGTCCTTTGCCTGTTTATTCATGACTAAATAGACAAAGAGGATTTTTCTACCTCAGGAAAAAACATAGTGTTTACTGCAACAGGACTTCCTTTCAAATCCACTTGCTATGACTCTGTCCTTCTCTATTGCTTGAACTAGGGTACATGAATCTCCATGTAATATAGGGATGTAGAAAAGTATAAGAGAAGCCCCAGAATAATCACTAGACCTCTAATAAGACAGTCACATTGCTCAGTATGCAAAGGTGACAAATACTCTAAGATACTCACTACATGTTAAAAATAAATGCAGATATATTGTTCAGGGATGTATTCATCAACTACTTACTATGTATCTACCCATGCATTTAATAACTGTGAGCATCATACCAGGCCTCCATTCTCATGGAGTTTCTATTCTACTAGTAGAGGCAGATAATAAAGAGATGAGAAATTCAAAGCAATTTAAAAAATAACACAGGAAAGGTCATAGACATTTTGGTCTGGGGAGGAGATGGCACTATGTAGGCTGATTACCTGTGAGGGTGCACTCACTCACCTCTTGTATTTGTGAAGAACATACTGAACTGTACAGGGTGTTTGGGAGGAAAATAATGAGATGCACAGGGCAGTACTTAATGTGAAGACCTCACCATAGAGACAGGAATTAA